>NC_132883.1:1820064-2055064 GCF_030463535.1 Salminus brasiliensis
CAACCCCAACAGTTCATCAATCCCAACCATACCAATAACTCCAACAACCCCAACAGTTCATCAATCCCAACCATACCAATAACTCCAACAACCCCAACAATTCATCAATCCCAACCATACCAATAACTCCAACAACCCCAACAGTTCATCAATCCCAACCATACCAATAACTCCAACAACCCCAACAATTAATCAATCCCAACCATACCAATAACTCCATCAACCCCAACAATTCATCAATCCCAACCATACCAATAACTCCAACAACCCCAACAATTCACAATTCATCAATCCCAACCATACCAATAACTCCAACAACCCCAACAATTCATCAATCCCAACCATACCAATAACTCCATCAACCCCAACAGTTCATCAATCCCAACCATACCAATAACTCCATCAACCCCAACAATTCATCAATCCCAACCATACCAATAACTCCATCAACCCCAACAATTCACAATTCATCAATCCCAACCATACCAATAACTCCATCAACCCCAACAGTTCATCAATCCCAACCATACCAATAACTCCAACAACCCCAACAATTCACAATTCATCAATCCCAACCATACCAATAACTCCAACAACCCCAACAATTCATCAATCCCAACCATACCAATAACTCCATCAACCCCAACAATTAATCAATCCCAACCATACCAATAACACCAACAACCCCAACAATTCATCAATCCCAACCATACCAATAACTCCATCAACCCCAACAATTCATCAATCCCAACCATACCAATATTTTTCTTCAGGAAAAATAGAGGAGAGAGGAGATGATGCCAGAGAGGGGCGCGCGCGCGTGTGCTGGGGGTGGGTGTGTTCTTCAGTCTTTAGGACCCTGCAGGTGCCAGTTCCGATCATTGAGCAACCGAAGCGGCGCAGTCGCACGAGAAGCTCTCCATCCTTCTCACGCGCCTCCCCAAAACACACACACATACATATACTAGACACACACACACCCACACACACACACACGCACACGCACAGAGACAAGCACCCCCGCGCTCCAGAAGCTCGCGCTCCGTCCTCCATGGCCTCGTCGTCCGCGAGCGGCGCGGAGGAGGCGCGCGCCCCCGCGCTCACGCCGCTGAAGCTCGTGGGTCTGGCCTGCGCGTTCCTCGCGCTGTGTCTGGACGTGGGCGCCGTGCTGAGCCCCGCGTGGGTCACCGCCGAGGGTCAGTACGCGCTGTCTCTGTGGGAGTCCTGCCTGAGACCCAACGACAACAGCAACTGGCAGTGCAGCAGCACGCTGGAGACCGGTGAGCTCGCGCGCGCGCGCGCGCATGCATACACTCACACACACTCACACTCATATGTATATGTGCTATATATGCATGTACACTATATGTCCAAATGTTTGTGGACACCCCTTCTAATGAATGCATTCAGCTACTATAAGCTGCTGACACAGATGTGCAAATGCACACACACACACACACACACACACAGTTTGTAGAGAAGTACTGCCAATAGAATAGGACTCTCTGGAGCAGATGAACATTGATGAACCTATCAGCACCATGCTGCCTAATGCCAGGCGTGGGCTAGAGGTGGGTATGAAGCCCCCCAGCATTGAGGAGCTGTGGAGCAGTGGAAGAACTGTGTTGATGGTGGTGGTGGAGCTCCATCCAGTACATTTAGGATGTGTTGGGGAGTTGAGGATGATGATGATGATAAGCCAATATTCTGACCTGCAATGGCTGAATGCAATCAAATCCTCACCGCAGTGCTGGACAATACCGACAGCTTCCTCAATTGGTGTCCCAGTTCTATGTTTCTGTCCATATGGTGTGTATATATATATGTACTGGTGATTCCATGTCCTGTAGCTGAATATCCCATAATAACCCAGCCCGAACCTTAACCTCACACACACACACACACACACACACACACACAACAGACCTTTGAGCAAAACATGCCTCTATTCACACACAGTCAGCCTCACTATCAATGTGTTTGTTTATTTTGGAGACTGCCTCGGATTGACTCGTCTGACTCGCGAATTGGTTCAGATCTGTTTTTAATGAACTGGTCAGACTGATCCTCCAGTTTGAGGTACAGTCAGAAGGAAACCTTTCTGCAGCATCTATGCAATATTCATAAAGTTGACTTGAGTAATCATACCTCCCCCACCCCCATCCACCTAGCCTGAAACAACAAAAGAATCACTGAATCGTCCATTTGATTCACAGACTGATAATGGCAGCTCTGCGCTGGAGCCTGACTCCATTAGTGGGCAAAAGTAATGAGCATCGGATTCACTCCAAGTACTTAGTAAGGCTTGTTGTTGTTGTTGGGGGTTCGGAGGCTTGAGGCCCACTCGGGAGTGAAAACGAATCCTCAGATCCGACATTTGATTCACTGGAACTGAATCAGACGTCCCATTGTGCTTCTGTTCAGCTGTCCTGAAGCCCTGGAATGCACGTGCTGCTGCTGCGTTCAGCATCAGTTGTAATAGCATTGTTTATTTGCTCTGGTTCTGGTGTTCTGTGAAGGTGATCCGGGTTGGAGTTTCCCGAAACACACCCCGTCCCACTGATACACCGCTTTCTGATCCCGGTTGGATGATGCGATTTGCAGGGATATTGATTTTGTGTCTGGAGCAGGGCTGCGTCCTTTTTGTTGTCGTCCAGCACTTTGCTGCTCGCGGCTGATGTGGGAACGAGCTGTGGTCCAGCTGGGGTTGCATTTCTGCTTTTGTTAGCCTCCAAAAAGAAGCTTTTTGTTGGAGTTTGCCCCCATCCACCCCCCCCCCCTCCCAACCCCAGGGGGAGGGTTGCAAGGAGCGAGGGGGTGACTTGGCTGGGTGAAGTCTACAGGCCCCAGTGTTTCACGGATTAGTTACCAAGAAACAGGCGACCTGCTGCTCGTGATGGAATTTCCCACACTGACAAAACTTTGTATAAACTGGTGAATCATTATCATTTCTACAAAAAATATTAAAAATTATAAGTAAGCGGTCTTAAAGATCAATGGTATTGCTGCTGTTATATATTTCATCGTATATTAAATCTGTATAATATTAAACCATCATTCTGTATCAGTCCCACATTAAAACAGCAGCTTCAGGATCATACCGATGCTCCACTGACTGTAACAGGGTGGAGAACGGCATCTCCGTCATTCCCACTCCGGGAGCTTTGGTGGTGGAACTGCAGGAGGAGAACCTCTCTCCAGAACTGCTGCTGTGTAACGCTGCAGAACCCATAGAGTCATATTAGTGTAAAATCCTGTAGTATTACTCCACCACCTCAGCCCACATGCTGCTCCACCTTCAGATCAAGCTTCTGGAGCTTCTCTCAGCTTGTCCAGAAATGCATGTGTATAGCTGCCAATGAGGGGGCGCTCAATGCAGGATTTGTATGTACTGCTTTGGAGTAAAAGTGAATTGCTCTCCCCAACTGTAGGGGGAGCCCAACTACCAACTCTCACACAGGGCTGTTTCTGAAATGAATATAGGTTCAATAGAGATTGTCCAATTTAGATCGCCAATTACCCAACCTCTGACACGGGTGTGGGGGTGGGGGTGGGAGGGGGGGGGGACCAACACCATCTTCATACTACCATACTTCACAGATTTTGGAATGACGAACAATAAAGCCAATCAGAACAGAGCTCATTTACATGGATCAGCCTTTAAGGGACAGTAACAAAAACAGCCAATTTGTCTCATGTCTCTTTTCCCCTGAAGTCTGATGTATGTAGATTCTAGGGGTGTAAGAAAATATCGATATATTGAAGTATTGTGATATTCTGTTTGCAGATGCTGTATCGATTAATAAATTACAGTTTAGATGTAAAAATTGGTGGCAGACAGTGGTTCATTTAGTGTTGTGTTAAAACCTTGACCACTAGATGGCAGTGTTTTTTTTCAGATACCACTGTTCTGATTGGATAAAAAGTCTGCTTTTTGTTTTGTTTATTCAGATTTTATGTAGATGAGGGTGTGATTTCATACTATGACAGTTTTCCTAGAATTTAATGAAAAAATATCGCAATATATCGGCTTAATTACAGTATCGCAATATATCACAATACACTAAATCGCCAAGTTCTTGCTATTTTCCCAGCCTCTTGTCATCTCCTAGATAACGTCTCACCAATTGTCGTCTAATGCTGCTTAAAAAACATCTGCATTGGATAAAACACAGATCTGCCCAAACAGTAAATTGGAGACAAATCGGACCGATTCCCTCCACCGGCGCCATCAAATGGGTCCAACCTGCGCTGTAAAGCTCTTCAGTTTCGCAACAGTCCTGCATGTCCAAGTGTGTGGCGAGGGGTCAGTCCCGTTAAGGCAAGTCTTACAGCTCTGCTTTTCGTCCTAAAACACTGGAGCTCCATATAAAGTCATGCAGCGCCGGTCCACATACCAGAGCCTCGGCCTGAGCGGAGCCCGGGCCATTTCCTCCGCGCTGCCGTATTGATTCGGACCACATCCGTAATCTGTCACTCCGGTTATTCTCTGGTGTTTCCCCCTCCTGTGTCATGCACTGTGCATTAAACAAATCTCATTAGCTCTGCAATTACCGGCCGGCTCCGTAGCCGTCTATAGAGCCCAGCACTGTTGACTCGCTGACCACTGCTTGTTTTCTGTAGATGTTCTAGTTAGATCTGTGTGTGTTTAGCTTGAGGATTTGGATTCTTAGGCCGAGGCATAAATATGCCAGCGCTGACACACACACACACACACACACACACACACTTAGACACACTCTGCTGTCTAAGGAGAAAGGGGAAGTGGAATGTGGTCGGAGTGTGTTAGAGCATCTTTGTGCTGACGCTACACTCAGCTGGAAAGGAGAGACAGAATGTGAAGAGTGTGTGTGAGTCTCCATGCCCCGGCTTTTGCATAACGATGTGGAGGAATGTGGAGATGGAGTGTTAAATATCAAACACTCATATCATTAATGCTATTTCAGTGACTCAATAGAGCCATAACATTAAAACCACCTGCCTAATATTGTGTAGGTCCCCCTTGTGCCACCAAAACACCTCTGACCTGTCGAGGCATGGACTCGGCTAAGCCTTGGTTCTGCTCTGAACTCCTTTATTGACCTTCTGAGAGGGTCCGCACCGCTGCAGCTGGCTGGAAATAATGTTAGGTAATGGCTCCTTCAGGACACCAGATGGCGCTCTGAACAACGTGGAACGGAAAACAAAGACTCAGAACTGGACTGGAATTAAAATAGCCGGTGCCCGATCCATTAAAATACGCCTGGAACGTCACGCAATCCCGATCCACATTCTACGTCAGATTTTTTTACTGACAGAATTATTTATTTATTTGTATTTGTTTTAATTTTATGTTTTTACTTTTTTGTTTACTTACTGTTATTATTATTATCATTATTTTTACACTAATATTATTGAGTACTGGAGGGTGAAGTGGTGAAGTGGCCCAATATCTGTCCTATATCTGGCATTCGTCCAGACTGAGCTGTGCTTCCTCACAGGGGCTATCGAGGAGTTCCAGTGGCTGACAGCTGGGCCAATCACTGAGAATGCACTTTAGCGCGCTGTAAACAGGCCATGTTATTAGGCCACGCCCACTTCTTCAAACCTTCAAACGTTTTATTTTCCCTTAAAACTGCAGCGGCGCCCTCCTGTGCCACTTCTTCAGAAATGCCTTCAAGCTCAGAGCCTTCTAATTTCGTCACCCCTGTTACCTCGCTATCCCGCCTCAGAACACCCCCTCCCTCACTGCTGTGGTCCGTTTTCCACGAATGTCGAGTTGGGACGTAAAAGAGGCACGAATTCCGATCTGGCTGTTCAGACTCGGATTGAGTCGCACTGCTGTGTATCAGATATGTATCGGGTTTCAGTACCACATATGAAGGTGGCTCAAGTCGGATCTGAAAATTCAGTGATTCAGTGTTTTCGTACAGATATCACGTCTGCGTCACATATAACCGTGTTTTTTGGGTTTGGGCCACTTTTAGCTGCTGTGTGAACGTAGCCTCAGATAGCTCTGTGCTGAAGTCCTGGTTCTATACATCACAATAACAAGGCGCCTTTACTAAAGAACCTGTGAAGAACCTTTTGAACCCTGAGCCGAGTTCCTTCCCTGAACACTGGTGGCCCTCCCTACAGTTTGGGCTCATTTCGGGCTCATTTTGGGCTCATTTCTCTGGAAAGTGAGGCCAGAGGGCATCAGCGTGAGCGAGAAATAGATTTCTGTTAATTAATGTTTTGATTTTTATCTCCTATCTGCGTTCCCATCTGTGATCCCGCAGGGGGATTTCGGATCAAACCGCTCCGCTTCAGATCCGTCTCAAGGTTCTTTCCAGGATGGGACGGTCTTGTTTCGTTCTCCAGACAAGAAAAGTCACCCTGAGAAGGCGGCCCAGAAGGTCAAAGGCCAGTGGTCTTACAGTGGAGGCAGAGAGGGCTGGTGGGCTTTGAGTGGCCTTGTTTTCATGCACCACTTCCTGTGGTGACAGAGCCGTCCATAGCGCTAAACCCTGAGCCTTATTTGGTAATGAGGGTCTGTTTATGTTCCGAAACTGCAGCGATGGAGCCTCTCCCGGGCAGTTTTACGAACACTACGCTCTGACGTGATTTACTGTGGGGGGGGCGAGGGCTTTACGGCACAGGAAATTATGTCTATTTAGGCTGATGTAAACACCAACCTTTATGGCGCTGTAGAAGGAGAAGCAGCCGAGCTTTGGCGCTCATTAAGCGCTCGTTTACTGGACGTACAGGCCTGTGTGTAGGTCCGAGACATCTGAGGAATGATCTGGGAAGATGATTATGGGGGTAGAAGGAGTTTAGCTGATCAAACACTAGAATAAGTAGAAGTAAACAGGCCATTGGGATCGGTGTGGAAGTGCGCGTGTGTTAGCTTAGCCATTTCCGGTGCCTGTGTTTACTGTCCAGCACCTAGTTTATCTAATCAGCCTGTCCAGTGGAGCTGGACAAATCCATACAGTGGTTGAAATGCATGGATTTAAGGACCTAAGAATGTAAATACACAGATCAGCCATAACATTAAAACCCCCTCCTGCAAAAACAGCTCTGACCTGTCAACTAGAGCTGGGCAATACGGCGATATTTTATCAGATCGTGATCAATGTTGTTATGGTGATGATAAGCTTTTCTAATCATATGGAGGAGACTGTATAACTAATGGACTGAAGGGTTAATTAGTATAAAGTATAAATCACTGTATTCTCATAAGTAGTTCTTTAAATATCGTGATATAGTATTTTTACCATATCGCCCAGTCCTACTGTCGAGGCATGGCCTCCACAAGACCTCTGAAGGTGTCCTGCTGTGGTATCTGGCACCAGTACATTAGCAGCAGACCTTTAAGCCAGTCCTGTAAGTTGTGAGGTGGGCGGGGCCTCCATGAGCATCATTAACCGGTTGTCACCAGTTGTCCTTCCTTGTAGCACTTTTGGTAGGTCAGTACTGACCTCCCACCCCACAAGACCTGATGCCGGATGTTTTGGAGATGTTCTGACCCAGTCGTTGTCTAGAACATCACAGTTCAGTTCTTGTCAGAGTGTCTCAGATTCTTACGCTTGTCCATTTTTCCTTCTTCATCACCTTCAAGAACTGACTGTTCACTCGCTGCCTAATACACCACAGGTCAGTTTAAGCCTAGTCCTGGACTACCTTGTGCTTTCACTGGGGAATGTCCAGTCAGTGTGCTGCGTAGTCCAGGACTAGGCTAAATCCCTATCTGGGAACCCAACTCTATATGTCCAAATTTTTTGTGGACACCCATTCTAATGAATGCATTCAGCTGCATACTTTAAGATGCATCCATTGCTGACACAGCTTATCTAGCCCCTGTAGGGAAGTAATGCCAATACAATAGGACTATCTGGAGCTGATAAACATGGATGCATAATGGCACTATTGCCAGGCGTGGGCTAGAGGGGTGTTTATAAAGCCCCCCAGCAGCATCGAGGAGCTGTGGAGCGGTGGACGAACTGTGTCCTCTGGAATGATGGTGGTGGTGGTGCTGCCATGATGAGGTGGGGTCAAATCCTCACAGCAATGCTCCTCCTCCAAAATCTAGCAGAAAGCCTTCTTCCCTGGACTGTAGAGACAGTTACTCCAACCGCAAAAGCTGGATCAGCTCTTTTTCTTAATACCCTTGATTTCAGAAGACACAATGAATGAATGAACAGGTGTCCAAATACTTTTCCATACAAAGTAGAGTCACTCATTGACAGGTGCCACTGGAACCAGACAATTGGTGATATTCGCTTGAGCTGGCAGTGGTTTTCTATAGACCGTTTCATTGTAGATTGTGAAGAACGCTTCTCCTCTGATGATTCCTCATCCAGCAATCCCAGAAATGTCTCCTGAGACGAGGAGACAAGAAATGCTGGAACATTAAACCATTAAAGCTTCATTTATCTGAGCTCTGCAGACCTGCCTGTTTTAAAAATGTGGCTTCTTTCCCTCTAAAATCTGACAGCTCACTTATACCGTATTAATCAGCTGGTGATCCACCAGTCGGCCCAGTTCAGGAACTCCTAATCCTTCTTAAAACATCTCCTAAAATACCCCGGAATCAGAGCCGCTCATAAAACACTCCATTACGTTTGGACCACGCTTGTGCCAGAAAGGCCAAAACCTTTAGATAGATAAATATCTAGAACCATAAACCTGTGTCAGCAGTATTTCCTTCCCCCAAGCTCCTTCCACCTCCACCTCTCCACCTCCACCCCTGCTTTTTTTTTTTTTTTTTTTTTTTTTTTTTTTTTTTTTGCAGAGGAATAATTGATGCCCACAAAAGCTAATTTCATGCAAATTATCCCCTGGGAGTCTCTGTAATATGCAGTTGGGCTCAAAAGCTCAGACATAATTCCATAATTTGCTGTTGTTGGCCACTCCGCTATTAGCTCAAGCCATTTGTCATTACACGGTCAATGAGGTGTGTTTTTTTCCCGGAGAAATCCTTTGAAGGCAGAGCCGCTTTCTCATGCATGGGGTTAATTACATTAAGGTGTTGTGATTGGCGTGCCAGCGCGAGTTCTGTTTGCGAGCCTCGGTTTGATACATGAGGTTGTTTATCTGCTCGGCTGTAGGAGAGGCTTTGTAAGATGCTATTTAAAAGGACAAAAGTATTGGGACACCTGCTTATTTATTGTTTCTTCTGAAATCAAGGGTATTAAGAAGAGCTGATCCAGCTTTTGTTGGAGTAACTGTCTCTACTGTCCCGGAAGAAGGCTTTCTACTAGATTTTGGAGGAGAAGCGTTGCTGTGAGGATTTGATTGCATTCAGCGACAAGAGCTGGAGCTCCACCACCACCATCATTTCAGAGAACACAGTTCTTCCACTGCTCCTCAGCTCCTCAATGCTTTAGTGCAATTAGACGGCCACTGGTCTCGTCCAACAGCTCTACCGTAGCATTAGCAGACTGGGTACGGGCCTTGTTTAACAGTGCTAGTGCCGTGTTAGCATGCTGGCTACTGGCCTTGTCCAACATTGTGTCCGCAGGGTTAGCAGGTCAGCTACCGGGCTCGTCCAACATCGCTACTGTGCCGTTACCCGGCCCGGCTACTAGCCTTGTACAACATCGCTACTGTGGCATTACCTAGCCCGGCTACTGGCCTTGTGCAACATCGTGTCCGCGGGGTTAGCACAATTACTACCGGGCTCGTCCAACATCGCTACTGTGCCGTTACCCGGCCCGGCTACTGGCCTTGGCCAACATCGTTTCCACAGGGTTAGCTTGTCGGCTACTTGGCTTGTCCAACATCGCTACTGTGGCGTAACCCGGCCCGACTACTGGCCTTGTCCAACATCGCGGTGTTAGCATGCTGGCTTGTTCCCAACATCGCTACTGTGGCGTTACCCAGCCCGAATACTGGCCTTTTCCAACATTGCCTCCGCAGGGTTAGCACGTCGGCTGCAGGGCTTGTCCAATATCTCTACTGTGCCGTTACCCGGCCCGACTACCTCCGTCTTGTCCTACATGTCTGTCGCTACCGTAGAAGCTAGCTTTTCCTTTTGCTTTAAAGCTGTGCTGGACTGTGTTCATGACCTCCTGACTTCATGACTGTATATCATCTTTTATGACAGGACCACGACTACAGCTATAGCTATCCTTTAGCATAATGCTACCTGCAGACCTCATTGAGTGCAGATTACACCACGCTAACATGGGTTACGGCTTCAGTAAGTTAGCTAGCTACATTAGCCTTGTTGCTGTAGGGAAAGACTGAAGAACCGAACCGTGGCATATCTATGGCGCGTGAGCACGGCCTGGTTTTAGCAGCACAGCAAATAGGAAAAGATACCCTAACCGTTCTAGCGGGTCAGAACCGGGGCAGAACAGTATGGCACGGACTTGGCCCTGCAACTATTTGGCCCTGCAGTGGAAAAGAGGCCATACTCTGGACCCTGCACAGAGCCAGAATGTCCGTTTACTCCTCCAGTTCGGACCAAACTACCGAGGCCGACTCCTCAGTTGGATCTGAACTGCTGGATGTTGAACCCTTGCTGTAGAAGATCAGACGGAGCGCCAATATTTCTCACTATCTTGATCCGCCCCAGACCCGAGTCGCTGTCCGACCCCGTTCTGACCCCTGCGGTAGAGTAGAGTAGAGTTCACGCCATGTTTTGATGCTGTTTGTGTGTTTCTTGGTCTTCGGCTCTCGTCCTATTGAGATTCCTCATTGTGAGGAATGGGGCACGGCATCTCCATTGCCCCATTTCTCCTTCCCTGACATCCCCCACCTCTCGCTTTCTCACCCTCTCTCTCTCTCTCTCTCTCTCTCTCTCTTTTTCTCTCTCTGGTTCACCCAAAACCCCCCCACCTCGCTTCTTGTCAGCACTCCGTGGAGGATTCGGTGCTATTTCGAGGCTCTACTCCAGTTGAGTGTCTTTTAGAGTGCTTCTGAATGAAAGGCAGAGGTGGGGAGAGAGAAAGAGAGAGAGAGAGAGAGAGAGAGAGAGAGAGATAGAGATAAAAAAAGAGAGGAAAGCAGTGAGAGAGAAAGCAAGAATTAAGGGGGGGGAGTGAGAGAGAGAGCATTAGAGAAAGAGGGCAAAGGAGAGAGAGGGAGAGAGAGAGAGAGACATAAAAAGAGAGACCGAGGGGGGGGGGTGGAGTAAAGGAGGGGTATCCATTATGTGACGCCCCATTTAGCCCACCAGTGTCACTGATAAGCCCTCCGCAGTGCGAGGAGCTTCACTATTTCACAACTGAGCAGAACCTGTGAGTGTGTGTGGGTGTGTGTGAGTGTGTGTGAGTGTGTGTGTGAGTGTGTGTGAGTGTGTGCGTTCTCGCTCTATTGTGCGAACAGAAAGTCTATGCTGTCGACTTCTTTTCCTTTAGCCTCTCCACCTGATCTCTCTCTCTCTCTCTCTCTCTTGTTCTTCCTTCAGCAGCACATTCTCGCCAGGCCCGGCGGTCTCCCGAGACACACACATAAACCCTTCCCTTCCTTCCAGCCTGACTGGCTATATTTCAGACCTGCTGTCCACTGTGGAGCTGCCCTCAGGCTACTGTGTGTGTGTGTGTGTGTGTGTGTGTGTGTGTGTGTGTGTGTGTGCGTGCTAAAGACCCATTACGTTACATTGCATTACATTACATGAGCTCAACAGTTACACGTGCATATACACACTCCAATACGCTAATTAATTTACCATACACTATATGGACAAAAGTATTGGGACACCTGCTCGTTCATTGTATTAAAAAGAGCTGATCCTGCTTTTGTTGGAGTAACTGTCTCTACTGTCCAGGGAAGAAGACTTTCTACTAGAAAGTAGGAGGAGGAGCATTGCTGTGAGGATTTGATTGCATTCAGCGACAAGAGCTAGAATTAGTGAATTGAGGATGTTGGATGATGACGACTCCCCAGTTCATTACAAAAGTACTGGATGGAGCTCCACCACCATCATTTCAGGGAACACAGTTCTTCCACTGTTTCACAGCTCCTCAATGTTGGGGGGCTTTATACCCCTCTAGCTCACGCCTGGCATTAACAGCATGGCCAATAGGTTCATTAGTGTTGATCTGCACCAGAGAGTCCTATTCTATTGGCAGTACTTCTTCTCTACAGGGACTAGACAAGCTGTGTATGCATTTGCACATCTGTGTCAGCAACGGGAGAAACTCAAAGTATTGGGGGGGGGGTCCACAAACAAACACATAACGTCCCACCTAAAAGCATCCCAACATGCTGTGTGTGTGTGTGTGTGTGTGTGTGTGTGTGTGTGTACTCAGACTCCACTGTTAAAGCAGCATTATGTGAGAATTGGTAGCTTCTGCTCCTGGGCGTCCTCTACAGTTGGGGAGTGCAATTCACTTTTACCCCACTGCTGTAAATACAAATCCTACATTGAGTTCCCCCTCATGGACAGCTGTACACATCCTGCAGAGAGAAGCTCTAGAAGCTTGATCTGAAGGTGGAGCAGCATGTGGGCTGTAGAGGCGGTGGAGTAATACTACAGGATTTTACACTAATATGACTCTATGGGTTCTGCAGCGTTACACAGCAGCAGTTCTGGAGAGAGGTTCTCCTCCTGCAGCTCCACCACCAAACCTCCATATAGTGCAGTAGCAGCAGAGTGGGAATGACGGAGACGCCGCTCTACCTGTTGAAGCTGCTGATTTAAGGAAAATTGATACAGACTGTTGCTTTTAAAACTGATAAAAAATACAATTTTAGAACAGTCAGAACTTGACCTGAGTCATAAGTATTTGGACAGTGATACAATTTCTGTAATCTCGCTTCTGTACACCATCACGATGGATCTGAAATTTGGCAGTCAAGACATTTGTAAGGTTAAAATGTAGATTTTCAGCTTTTATTACATCCATATTTAACTCAGAGGCTCAAAAGTATTTGAACATTTGGCTGATAAGCAGTTTCACAGCCAGGTGTGTCCTGAGGCCTCATTATTTCATGACAAATTAAAGACATAAAAGAGCTAAAATTTACAAAAACAAAAGTGTCCCTGTCCAAATACTTTTGGACCTGACTGAATTTGTTCTTGACTTTAGTTCCCAGCTATTAAATTCTATTCACTTCAGATTCATTGTCACAAAGCAGCTTTACAGCACACAGGTTTGAGCCTCTTTCAGCAAGCCAACGGCAGGAAGATCTCCCTCAGAACAAGAGGAACCAACGAGGAACCCATCCTACTCTGCTCAACAATCAATAGCACAACAGGAAATACAGCAAATCACGTCTAGTTATGGGAGGCACATTAGGCACAATGATCAGATGAAGTGGAATAATGGTAAACTGCAGAATCAATGAAACCTATTGATCACCCGAATCAATGTTCTCTCAGAAGATCCTGGGTCTGAAATCACAGTCTTAAAGAGTTGGTCCACCCTGAATATCAGCGGGTCTCTGTCTATGTTAGTGCATGTTAGGGGGTCTATAACGAGCGTGCGGAGGCGGGGCTTAGTGAGACACTGGCAGGCTAGAAGGCAGCCAATCAGAGGCTTTTCTGCTTCATAAGTTGCCACAGCTCTCCACCTAACAGAACACGCTCTAAGGATGTCAGAGCCGGCCCAAGGCATACTTGAATTACGCGGCCGCTTAGGGCCCCAACGCCACCAGGGAGCCCCAAAGAGCACCAACATATCATTATAAAAAAAATATATATATTAAAAATAACATTTAATTTTTAAAAGAAATGATATTACACAGTGATTTTTACATTTTTGAGTAAAAATTATCCAGAGCGACTTACAAGGCCAGTGTAGTGTTAGGAGTCTTGCCCAGGGGCTCTTATTGGTGTAGCACAGCACAGTCACCCAGACCAGGAATCGAAACCCAGCCTCCAACATGTTGTGGTAGCGTAGTGGCAGGTAGTGGTGTTATCTGTTGTGCCACACCAGAGCGCCTGGCTATTGATGACAGGGTTGTGGGTTCGATACCCAGGCTCAGTACTGATGTGCGGAAGCTAATTCTTAGTTACTGAGTTACAGACACAACAGAACTGAATTTTCAGCCATGAGGGGGCACTCTAGTTAGTTTTTTTCTTGAACGAAACTCTTGATTTACCATAAAAAGTTTGTAGATAAAAATATTTAAAGTTTATTTACACCTTTTTGTATGATTTGACCTTTTTGACCTTTTTCTACTATCCCATTTTGGTGGAATAATCGAGCACCCCCATATGGGAACGAACCACTGAGTGAAACCCGTGCCTGAAGAAAACAGCGCAGTTTCCGATGGCCGGTTCTGCTTTCTAAATCTAATAAATAAAGACGTGTAAATCGTAAGATTTGAGTTGGAGTAAAATCTGATGGTCTACTCACTGCCTGAGAAGATCCTATGAGCAGCTCAATCCAGCCACGTTACCTCCCAAACTGAAGCTGCGGTGCGTTAGACTGGTACTAATGTAGCTGTCTGGTCGAAACCTGCCAACAAAAGCTGCGGAAATTAGGAACCACCCCGAAACCAAGAGCGGCCTGTCAGACCTCACTCTCTACATCATGCACCTCAGGGTTAATTAGCTGTTATTTGATATTTTAAGGCCTGTGTGGAACAACTGTAGGAGGAAAACAATGAATGTAGCAAAAGTATGTGGACACCTGGGTGTTAGCTGGGGGGTTTGTCCCTGGAGCAGTTGCCCAGAGCTGTTTTTGGTGATGATGTGAGGAAGCTGAATGTTGTTGTTGTTGTTGTTGTCTAGATTGGCACATTGCCACACTGGCACTTTTACTGGGCGGAGCGTTCCTCATCCTCATCTCATTCCTGGTGGCTCTGATCGCCGTCTGCACCGGCACCAGAAGACGCTTCTACAGGCCTGTGTCTGTGATGCTCTTTGCTGCAGGTACACGTACACACATACATACATACATACATATATCTATCTATATATCTATATATATATATATATATGGACGATTGATCTTCATGTGATGAGAGATGGTAATCTAAACTAAACTCACACACCTGAAGAAATGTCTTTAATCATCATTTTCCTATAAGGAAAAAGTTGGACCCCTCATTTATCACTCTTTCAAATGTGTAGAATTAGAATCAGCTGCAGATGATCAGAACATGGTTGGAGAGGATTATTCTGAAGGAGTCTTGGTGTCTTTAAACCTCAGGCGTTTAGTCTGGTCTGATCTTGATGGTTGAAGTGAGGGGTGAAGAAGATCACCATCATGGCCAGATCCAGAGAGCTCTCTGAGGCCTTCAGAAAGAAGGGTGGAGATACAGAGGAGTCTGGGAAGGGGTTTAAACAGATCTCAGAACAGTTAGAAATCAGACATTTACTGAACAGCTGACCAACATGGCCAGATCAGAGCCGACAGCAGAACCTCAAGAAGCCTCCAACAATCCTAAAAGGTCATCATGGTAGCAGGTAGCTCTCACTACAGCTGATGTTAAAGTACAGCATCTCACAAAACATGAGCAAGCATGCTGCTTCGCCATCAACTGCCGGAGCCTGAGAGAGCACAATTGGCCATGCTCGGGCGTCTAGTGATGCTGCAATGGCGGCCGTTCTGACTTCACACGTATCAGAGCTTCACACTCCTAGTGTAGAGAACATTGCAAGTTGCAGGGGGTGACAGGGGGAGTCCTGGTGGGTGGGATCGCTGGCTTATCTAAATTTGGGGCAAGACTCAAGGTTCATCTATCTAAAGCTCATTGTTCTCGAAGTCCTGGTCTTTGTCTAGGTGATCTCTGGCAGATGTAAGTCTTATATAAATACTATATTACTATATTACTACTACCAGCAGAAAGAGACCAAACACGCTGCTTCGCCATCAGCAGCCAAAGCCTGCTGATTATATATATATATATAGCTGCCTAGTGATGCTGCATTGGCGACTTTATAGCATTTAGCTGACGCTCTTATCCAGAGCTACTTACAAGGTTACTGGTATTACAGAGGTGGACCAGTGTAGTGTTAGGAGTCTTGCCCAAGGACTCTTATTGGTGTAGCACAACATAGTCACCCAGACCAGGAATCAAACCCAGTCTCCAACATGGTGTGATAGCTCAGTGGCAGGTAGTGGTGTTATCTGTTGCGCCACACCATATATATATATAACTTTATTATTATATATTATTAAATTAAGATATTGACATACATGTTTAAATATCTTAAACTATAAAATTGACCATTATAAAAAATCAAAAATATCAATTCAAACTGTGACTTCCAGAACACACACACACACACACACACACAGCAGTGAGTCTCCTTCTCCTCGCTCACCTCAGCATAGCGACTGTTGGGGAGAATGGATGTGGAAACAGGAACCGCATCACAGTTTCCACCCCAACAAACATCGTACCAACATCCGAGCATCGCAGAGCGGCACTCAGCTGCTTCAGTAATGACTCACCCTCATAGTGAACTAATCACACAGCCCAAACAACACAGTTCTCCTAGTCTTTTAAGTGGATTTCTTTGAAGTGCTCACGCTCTGTCTTTGTAGACGAGCTCATCAAACGCTGGGTCCCTCCGAGAACCCGAAACTCACTCCGTTTTTATTCTTAACCTACTTTTGTGGCTCTTTGATGGTTTTCTAGCTTTCCGTCATTTCATTTGTGTGTGTGTGTGTGTTTTTTTTTTTTTGGCGTCCCACAGTGGTTCTGCAGGCCTGCAGTCTGGTCCTGTACCCCATCAAGTTCATCGAAACCATCAGTCTGAGAATGTACCACGAGTTCAACTGGGGCTACGGCCTGGCCTGGGGGTCCACCATCTTCTCCTTCGGGGGAGCCGTCCTGTACTGCCTGAACCCCAAGAACTACGAAGACTACTACTAAACCCACCTGACGACCACATCCAACCCCCCACCCCCCCACCCCCAGCGATTCACTCCGCCACTCTGTCAATGGCCGCGGCAGAACTGATCACGTCCTGACAAACAGAGCAGAGCTGAGCGGAGCGCAGCTGGGCCCGGCGGACTGCAACTGAACAATGGCTTCACCTGGCTGCTTCCCCGCCTGCATCTGGGTTGTTCACCATTAGCATCGCCATTAGCATCCTTTCCCATTCTCTCACCTCTCACTTTACCTTATTAAAGTGTCACTCTCTCCCTTTTTCCATCGGTCCGTCTCGTCTGTTCTCACCCTTTCCTCGCTTTCCTGACACCTCTGCTCCATCCCTCATCTCCACCAGCTCTTTTTAGGCGCCAGGCTCCAGAACCTTCTGGAATTCCTGGATCTAAGCTGTGATGTGCCGGTCCCTGTGGAGCACTCCATCTGGAGTGAGATTTGTAGCCAAGTAGGCAGGTGATAAGGGTTGTGTATGTGTGTGTGTGTGTGTGATTTTGTGGATATGACCGGCCACACGCACAAACAGATCAAAGCAATTACTGCAATAATTAGAATATCAGTCAGTTTCGGTAATGAGAAAGCTCAGACGTACACAAACAGCGTGAGCGGGAAGAACTATGGGGAGGTTTCAGAGGGCTGTATGATACAGGCCGAAGAGCATATTGTGATTAATGATGCTACGATACCACTGTTCCTTTCTGATACCAATGCTGATACTGATATTTCATATTTGAGCAGTTTGTCATTTAATTTTAACGGGGTTAAGTTTGTGATCGTTTTAAGACCAATGCATTGTGATGCATCATTCACGAGATGCCGGAAGATCACTTTGGGCCGGGCAGCTAATATGTAGATACACAGAGATATCACTACAGTGAGGTTGTCAACTAGCCCTCTGCACTGTAGCTTCCACAACCAGGGAGACTGAAAATGTAGGCCAGCTCTTTTAGCCTAAAATGCCACCAGCGCTCCAAGTCATCCGAGTCCAAACTCTAGTAACTCAAGACGTAATTCTACTAAAACTCATTTCAGAGATCAGCTATGAAAAATGTTTACTAGTAATAAATAATATCAGATCTGCAGATTAACAAAGCCATTCTGACTAGTCTCACTGGCAGGATGACGACATTCCCCTTAATGTGTTACTGTTTATTTACTCTCTCTTATCTATAATTACATTTTTACTAGTAAAACTCCAGTTACAGATCTCTACATTTACTGTTTACTGGTACAAACTGTAAATTTACAGATCTGTCTTGTACAAAAATCCAGTTTTAGAGATCAATAATAGTATTATTACAAACCAAATCCTGAATTATAGATATTTTCAATTATACATCCGAAATTGTACATATCTTAAATGCACATTACAACTAGTCAAAGCTAACTTATTACATATTACATGATTATTATATTGCATATTGCATTAAGTTGCATACTAACTTAAATATTCATTTACAGATACATAAAGCTGGACTTTTTACTAGCCAGAATTAGAGTGTAGAGATCTGTAACTAGTAAAAATCTAATTATAGGTAAAAGAGGCCATTAAATTCATCTGTAACGTGGCTAGTCAAAACAACATCGTCCTGGTAATAATTCGTCTAGCCCGAATGTGTAGATCTGATATTATATAACTCATATCTGAAATCTAGTAAAATCTTCTACTAGTAAAAACTGCATTACTGAGATCTTGGCTGCAAGATCCCAGTTGCGTGCTGCATGCTAATACTTTGAGCTATATACTAGTATATACTAGTCTTACTAGTCCTACCCGTTTCCTACAAACAGGAAATGATGAAGCGTTCCTATGCCAACAGACTTCATTGCAAGTTCTCCAGCCATTGTTGCTTCTGCACTTGCATTGTTTTCAGACAGTTGTTTACATTTACATTTATACATTTACACGTATAGCATTTAGCTGACATTCTTATTCAGAGAGACTTTCCAGGTTACTCATATCACAGAGGTGGACCAGTGTCGTGTTAGGAGTCTTGCCCATGGTCTCTTATTGGAGTATGATGATGATGATGATGATGATGATGATTATTGGAGTATGCATCTTAGATATTTTTTGAGTATACACAACTCTTACACTTTTATCTATACTGCATACTTCATACTCAAGAGCTTTTGAGTAATTAGTAATTAGTACGCAATTGAGATGCACCCGAGTTACAGCTTGTAATGCTGGTGTCATGTTGGGCTAAAACAGCATATATATATATATATTTATTATATATATCTATATATATATATATTATTACTAGTAAAAAATTCATAGTTGAGTTACAGAGATCTCAGAATTTGAGTTTTAAGTGTAGTGAGTTACGGCTTGTACCCTCGGTGTCGTTAGGGTAAAACTGCTTGCTACGGTTATTATAACCGCTGACCGCACACCGGGGTGGCTAGCGGCTAATTAACCACAATCCTACCTTTTAGCATTAGGAGGATGTCTAGGACAGATGGTTGAAGATTTGAACCCTGTTTTGAACCCAACCCTGTTTCTCTACAACAGTAGAGAAGAAACTAGCTTATGCTAGGAGCTAGCACAGTTCAGCTAAGCTAAGCTAGCAGTGGAGCATGGGTAAATACCGCGTTGTTCAGTGATATCACACAACTAATGTAGGCCATGGAAACAGTGTGCCACCAGAACAGACCACTGACGTATAGTCGGTGTCCTGACGTAATGAGGTACTCCAGGTATAAGCTAGTTTTCTCTTTACGATTTTTCGTACATTGTCCCCTAAATCACTTTATGCTAAGCTAACACGTCTGTCCTCAATATCGGCCACTATCGTGTATCGCCAATCGCTTGGATGAAATTCTACAACTCGAGAGCTAACATCGCTAACGCTAATCCTGCACGTCTACAGCGGAAAAGCGTCGTACGCAGAAGTGGCCGATATCGGGGACGGATGTTGTTAGGGGACTTTAGCTGTCCAATAAAACTGACTTTACAGGACAAGGCAAAAATGGTCTAACTCTGAATGGAGGTCAGTGTACAATAAGAGTCCATTTCAATTTAGAACATTTCTATTGGTCCATTCATCCAGAATTATTTACACATTGTTCAGAAGAAGCTACAGGGTAAAAACTAAAAATGGACACAAATGGAGATACATGCTTTTCATTGGACAGCAGCGATATTTTACAAACTTCTGTTGATTATCTCTTTATTTTTTGAGTTACGAGGCCCATAACAAGTCATAATGCTAATTTAGCTACATGCTAAGCTAACACTAAAAAACACGTATCTCCAAAATGGCAACTTTACAGATTGAGGAAAAAACTTTCTTAACTTTCATATTCATATTTTAGGGCATTTCTATTGGTCCGTCCATCCAGAATGATCTACACCGTGTTCAGAAGCAGCTACAGGGTTCAAACCATTGGAAGAACCTTGTATCTCCATTTTTGTCCATTTTTAGTTTTCATATCTCTTTATTTTTGGAGATACGAGGCCCATAACAAGTTCAAATGCTAATTTAGCTACATGCTAAGCTAACACTGCTGCAGCCTCGCCACAATACCTCAAACAAACCAGGCAACTTTATGCAGTGAGGCTAGTTAAGTGTCACAGCAGAGTCCAGTTTGAGTAGCTAGCCTGCTAACCTTAGCGCAGTGTGTTAGCCTAGCTCGTAGCGTGGAGGTAGCATTATCGTATTTATTTCAGCTCGTAATTCAGAGACACCCGAATAAAGACGCGTTGTGTATCACAGGGCCGCGGCCTAGCTTCAGCTTTAGCTGGAAATACTCATTGCTGATGATTTCTGATTCACGCTGACTTTAAAATCAGCATATCATCGCTGTCCAATAAAAAACACGTATCTCCAAAATGGCAACTTTACAGAATGACAAAAAAACCTTCTTAACTTTCAAAGATATTTGAATCCAAGTCATTTTAGAGCATTTCTATTGGTCCAGAATGATCGACACAGTGTTCAGAAGAAGCTACAGGGTAAAAACTAAAAATGGACACAAATGGAGATACATGCTTTTCATTGGACAGCAGCGATATTTTACAAACTTCTGTTGAATATCTCTTTATTTTTTGAGTTACGAGGCCCATAACAAGTCATAATGCTAATTTAGCTACATGCTAAGCTAACACTAAAAAAACACATATCTCCAAAATGGCAACTGGTCAATCCAGAATGATCTACACAGTGTTCAGAAACAGCTACAGGGTTCGAACTATGGAGAAAACTCAAAATGGATAAAAATGGAGATACATGTTGTTTGATTGGACAGCAGCGATATAAACGTAGGCTTAAGCTACCTAAACGTGCGACGATCCCAAAGAAGAAACACACGGCTAACATCACACACCCAGAGTGCTGGATGTATCAGTGCTCGCTCTGTAGCACATTGCTAAGCTCATGCGACGGCAGCGCTGTAACAGCTAATATGGCGATTAGGAACACTGTGCGGTGCCGTCCCGGCTGTGAGTGGAAGCACCAGCTACCAGTTCACCTAAAGTCCAAAGGATATGTTTAGACTGTTTGTGTCTTAGATAACATAGGCCATACATTATACGGACAAAAGTATTGGGACACCTGCTCATTCACTGTTTCTTCCAAAATCTAAAAAAAAGTTGATCCCGCTTTTGTTGGAGTGACTGTCTCTACTGTCAAGGGAAGAAGGCTTCCGGGTAGATTTTGGAGGAGGAGCATTGTTGTGAGGATTTGATTGATTGCAGCAACAAGAGCGTTAGTGAGGTCAGGATGTTGGATGATGATCACCACCCCACCTCATCCCAAAAGTACTTGATGGAGCACCACCATCATTCCAGAGAACACAGTTTTCCTCAATGCTGGGGGGCTTTATAAATACCCCTCTAACCCACACCTGGCTGGCATTAGGTATTAGGCATGATGCCAATAGGCTCATGTTGATCTGCATTCATTTAAAAAGGGTGTCCACAAACTTTTGGACACATAGTGTACAAGCATATATGGGTGCTCCACAGCTCAATGCTGGGGGGCTTTGTAAATACCCCTCTAACCCACACCTGGCTGGCATTAGGTATTAGGCATGATGCCAACAGGCTCATGTTGATCTGCATTCATTTAAAAAGGGTGTCCACAAACTTTTGGACACATAGTGTACAAGTCTATATGAGTGCTCCACAGCTCAGTTCTGGGGGGGCTTTATAAATACCCCTCTAGCCCACACCTGGCTGGCATTAGGCATTAGGCATGATGCCAATAGGCTCATGTTGATCTGCATTCATTTAAAAAGGGTGTCCACAAACTTTTGGACACATAGTGTACAAGCCCATATGAGCCCACGCCTGGCTGGCATTAGGCATTATGACTTAAAGAAGCTGAACGCATTTATTGAAAAAGGGTGTCCACAAACTTTTGGACATGTAGTGTACAAGCCTATGTGTTCATGATTCATTGTATGGAAACGTACAGACTTGGATTTCTCTACACTGGAGGTGAACGCGACCAGACGTCTGTTGCCGTGGCTACAGCACCAGTCTAGCCATTCTATTGAACTAGTGAACCCACACGCATCTCCTTTCAAAGGGGGTTTTAGAGGACTAGGGTCCCTCCGCCATGAACGTCTTTACCATTTAAACCGTAGCCATATATACAGACACACACACACACACACACACACACACACACACACACACACGTGAGCCGAACTCTTCTCAGAACTCTGGTAGAACAGTGTCTCAGGCATCAGGCAGCGTCTTCATCACCATTAGGTGAAGAACTTTCTGTGAGGAGCTTTTATTATTAGAGCTTCAGACGTCTGCTTCCCTTCACCTCCACTGAGAATGAAGTGCATTCGGACGCGTGTGAAGGATCTAATAGGGCTTTTTACATTTCAGCCCTTTCAGTCTTCAAAGCGTTGAGATTTCTCAAATCTCAGATTAGGACTAGACTGGGCTGGAGCACCTGCCACCATCTCTACACTGTGTCTGTCCTAAGACAGCGGTCTCTTGTCTCTTGTCCATGTCGATGTAGCTTTGTCCCCTGCACGAACAGCAGAACGCTAGAAGCCAGACCTCCTGAAGCCGTCCAAACACCAAAACACCCGGGCCTCCACTTTCGGACGAGGTTCTGAGGTTAATAAATAGCATTGGAGAGTTTTCAGATTAGATTAAACGGACGCCGAGTAGAATTCCTGACCTGAAATAGACGGTCAGTCGGTCAATTGGGAAAGTCCTCCCAGGAGTTAAAAAAGAAAGGGCGAAAGAAATCTTGCGTTGTAGGAAAACTAGAGGTGTTGTGGTTTAGCTGAGCCTTGATCATAGACTAGTGTCGGATAGAGATTCCGAGAGGGATCTTCTTAGTCTTACTTACGTTTCAGTACAGGTAGCTTCTGGTGGACGATAGGACTGTACTTCTTAGCACTGTCAGTCTAAAGTGTGCATGTGTGTATTGCGAATGGCATGAAGCACTGTGTACGTATGAGTGAGTGTGTGTGTGTAAGTGTTTGAGTGAGTGGGTCGGGGTCTTTTCCACCCCGTAGAGCAGTTGTGACAAGAATCTTTATATACACTAACTAAATAAACAGGGAAAGAAAACAGAGGTGTAGTATTCATTATGGTGGGTGGTGTCCAGGGCTGGGCGATATGGTAAAAATTACGTAATTATAGACTAAATACATCGCTAGCTGTATTTACTGTAACACTGAACACAGTGATGTCTACTCAACACCTGCTGCTCTTCATCTAATGAACCCTTCAGTCTAATTACACTGTTAGTAACGAAACCTGCAGCTGATCAATGTTTATTAACACTAACAGTCTCCTCCATATGATTAGAGAAGCTTATTGTGAATCACGATAACGATACGATTACACGATACAATAAAATATCGTCATATCACTGGAGACTGGGTATCTGAGCAGGAGGAACTGTGTGGAGTATCCTGAAGCCAGCCTCTGGTGGCATGGTGCCAATAGGTTCATTTAAAAAGGGTGTCCAAAAACTTTTGGACACAGTGTACAAGCCTGTATAGGTGCACCACAGTTCAGTGCTGGGGGCTTTATACCCCTCTAGCCCACGCCGGGCTGGCATTAGGCACAGTGCCAATAGGTTCATGTTGATCTGCTCCAGAAATGGATGCAACTTAAAGAAGCTGGACGCATTTATTTAAAAAGGGTGTCCACAAACTTTTGGACACGTAGTGTACAAGCCTATGTGGGTGTTTACCAAATCAACATCATCAATAGTGGCTTCGTGGGGAAACGCTTCGTTGTATAGAAACTTATAGACTTGAATTTCTCTACGGTGGAGGTGAACGCAACCAGGCGTCTGTTGCCGTGACTACAGCACAAGTCTAGCCATTCTATTTAATCTCCAAACCCACCAGTGAACCCACACGCATCTTCTGTGTGGAGTATCCTAAAGCCAGCCTCTGGTATACATAGGTTTTCTCCCAAAAAACAAACAAAAACGAACAACAAAAAAAAAGTCGCTCAAACATTCGGTAAAAATACTTTAAGGCGCTACAAAGACTTCTTTGAGCGACGGCATATAAACAACACCTTTAGCTTCAGGAAGAACCACGTTTGTAAGAGATATCAAATGGAGGTTCCCCACACGTCACTATTTTACAAACATGGGGGCATCCTTCTTTCGCTAAAATTTCTTAAATTAGTTTTCTTCGTGACGTGCTTTTAAAGCGCAGACGTCTTCACAGCTCTGCTATTATAACGATACATCCCACTGTCCTCCTAACCTGAACAGACCCCTAAAAGAAGCCACTGAAGGTGGTCAGGATCTTCGTTTCGTGAAATTTGCGTAAGTGCGTAAGAAGAAATTTGTAAGAACGTTTGGTAAACAAGGCCCAATGGTTCTATGCCTAAGGGTGTACTATATGTCTGGAGCTACTTAGATATTGAACAGCGTCAACATCTGGCGCAGCAGTGGAGCGTCTCTCAGTCCAGTACAGACAGCATCTCACGGTAACCAACGTCTGTATTAATCAATATATTGAAGAACATAACAGGTGTTTAAAAGGTCATTACTTTAGCTTTACACTGGAGCTATGAGGCTAATGCTGCTAATCAGTCCAGGAAGCTCATGTACACCAATTAGCTTGATGCTAACTGCAGGCCTAAAAACAGGGTGGAGGTGTTCAGTAATCAGTCCTATAATCAATCAATCAGTTATAGACTCGCTCATGTGGTTTCGGACACTGAAGTCGGGCATTCGTGCAAATGTTTTGCACAACTAGAAAATTTCGGCTAGACAAAAAGAAAACCTCCACTACATGCGGCGGTGCTTTAGATGACGTAGGCGACCTTGAAGCGAGCGGAATGAAGAGAGACGGGGAGCAGAACCGAGCCATTTCTCAGACCAGCTTTCAATTCGGCATTTCAGAAGGTCATAAGCAACCTCTGAAAAGCTGCTGGACCATCTGTATCTGTACTGGGCCAGCTGTTTCCAGTCACCGGCCACCTGCGTCAAATTTTTTTTGTGATATTTGGGTGGTTTTTCCGTTCAGGTTATTTTTTTTGCATATTCGTAAAAACTTGGTGGATGGAAAGGCTGCTTACGCCTCATTCGATTCGTTATCGTGAGATTAGATGGATAGTGATTAGAATTCCTGCAAACTTGGTCATGCAATTGGAAAACTCCACCAGCTTCATCTGTGCTTCAGTCTTATGATTATAGTACAATAGTAAGCCATACGGTTTGAGGAGAGCACCATTAGCATGCTAATTGGTGTACATAAGCTTCCATTACCTTTTAGCTCCATTACCTCCCCCTAAAACGTTATTTTCTTGGCTGATCAGCTACGTTTTGGGGTTTAACTCTTTGAATTCTTCTGTGGAAGCCTCTGAACTCAAGACGGTGAACTGCCAGAGTATCATCACATAGAATCAACTCCTTTATTAAGTACAGCAACTTGAGGCATTTGCACAGGAAAATTAACACCTTAAACACAGAATACAGTGTGGCATAATATGCATAAAAGTACCAGGTAGGATATAATAATTCATATGCATGTCGCTTAGTGTTCTTCATTCAAAAAGAGGAGCTCTCGGAGAGCTGATACAGTGTGAAGTCTACATTAAGATTAATCGGATCCCTGCTTCCAATCATTACATCCGTCCCATGATCCGGTGGAGGGCAGCCATGCGCGTGCGGTCAGCTCGGGTTCGTTTTTTTTTTTTTTAGTTCGCATGTAAACATGGCCGTCTCTTTCTGCTTGGAATGGTAGCTTGGTGCGGCGCACCTACCTGACGTCCTCTCGCTTCCGAAAAATCTTTCAAAAAACAAACAAACAAAAAAATGTGCACACATCCTTTCTCAGTCTGCTCCACAGCCGACCACTCCCTTCAGTCTGTTAGTCTGGAGATCGAGGCTCCCTCCGTCCCTCTGATAAAGCATGGTTTTTCAGTAGGAAACAAACAAAAACATTAAAACAAGTGCATGGAGCTTCTCGAGGGGCAGGAGGGGGCGGAGCCTGATTGGATTGACAGATTTAAAGGTTAATTTTGGGGCTGTGGCTCTTCCTCAGCAGGGCAGGGGCGGGCTCAGTTATTGCTGGTTGGGGAGGGGGGGAGGGGGGGGTGGGACACAGGCAGAGCCTAACAGTGGTATAATGGAACAGAGATCCGGGAGGCGGGGTTTGTGTGAAGCTTGGGAAAAGGAGGGCGGGGGGGGTGGAGCCGTGCTGGTCGCCCAGGGTTCAGGTGTAGCGCGGCATCTCGCACTGCTCACAGCGGTTCAGAGCCGGGTGGTTGAGGAAAGTGCAGCTGTCACAGTTCCACTGAGCACCCTCGAAGTCCTCGTCCCGCTGCGGTTCCACTGAGGGCTTCACGTTCCGTCCTCCTCCATCTAAAACACACACACACACACACACACACACACCTCAGCAAATTAAGCATTTCTAAAATTCTCATTTATTTATGTAGCAAATTTCCAAAAAAAAAAAAAACAAAGCCTTCATTAAAACTAAAATAATTGGCCAAATTTTATGAACAAGGTCACGCTGATTGAACACAGCCAGCCCTGCTGAAGGTAAACCTCACGCCAATCTCCAAAAGAAAATCTGCTCCCTCACATCACTCAGGAAAGAAACACGGAACCACAGTGAGAGCCTAAATCTGCAAACTGGGAACCCCAATCTGGGAACCCTGAAACGTCCTGGCAGCAGCTGGCCTGTTTAAAAAGTTCCCCAAGCAGTAAATCATCCTGGAAGTCACCAAAGGTCTCAGGAGAACATCTACGGAACTGCAGGCACCTCTGGCCTCAGCTCAGGTCAGTGTCCGTGACTCCACAGCAAGAAAGGACCAGTGCAAAAATGGCAAATGGCATCGGTGGGAGAGGAGCGAGGGAAAACACACCAATGACCCACAGTCATCACACTGGTCTTGTATCAGGTCACATGTAACCCACCCATTCAGAACTCCCCAAGCACAAGCGATTCTTCCGACACCCCCCCGACCTGCCACCATTGAGGTATCGCCGGGCAGCCGGCACGCTCAGAGGATAGCGCCGGGTCCCAAGCTCACACCAGCCAACATAACTTGAGCGAGAGAGAAGGAGGAGTGCGAGCGAGAAGGAGGAGTGCGAAGGAGAGTGAGAGAGAGAGAGAGCGCGCGAGAGAAGTTAGCTCCATGCTAATTTGCGAACATCTAGAACTTCTAGTAAATGTTACACTAACCTTAGAAGAAAGAATATTTAAACAAATAAATAAATAAATAAATAAATAAATAAACATGCATGTCTTGGTCATACTGCTGACTGGCAGCATGTTTGGGTTTGAGGAGACCTCTATCAATGGGAACAATCTGGAACCGTCGTACATGACCCTAAGGTCACCATGCCCAATGCTGAGAGTGGGCTAGAGGGGTATAAAGCCCCCCCTGCATTGAGCTGTGGAGCAGTGGAAGAACTTTGCTCCATCCAGTAGTTTTGGGATGAGCTGCAGAGTTGACGATGAGGTGGGGATTATCAAACATCTTCACTTTACTAACACTAACTCTTGTCGTGAATGAATGAATGAATCAATCAAATCCTCACAGCAATGCTCCTCCTCCAAAATCTAGTACAAAGTCTTCCTCCCTGGACAGTAGGGTTGGTCACTCCAACAAAAGCAGGATCAGCTCTTTTTAATCCTCTTGATTTTAGAAGAAATCTTTGAATGAACAGGAGTCCCAATACTTTTGTCCACATAGTGTACCTTGCACTCACGTTGCTCAGCGGTGACCGTCACCGGCTGAAATTAGCTGCATACACACCCAGGCCAAACCACACTTTAACACTGCAGTGTCACCCAGCAACAATGTGGTGACGAGGGCCCAGCAGGCAGTAACACAATATCGCACCATCCAGTCACTTCAGAGAGCATCCAGAGGTCAGAGAATTAAAACAGGACAGAGGCCAGAGTGGGGGAGGAGAGTGAGTAGAAGCTAAACTTAGCATGGATGAGGAAAATCAATAGCCGAGATATTTGGAGAGCAGACCGGATTGAGGAGGTCTTCGTGTAACAGCGCACCTTTGCATGTGGCCCCTTCACGACAGTGGCTCACATTAAGCTGTATGCAGCATTTCACCTTAAACCAGCAGCTTCAGGATCATGCTGATGCTCCACTTACTGTATATGGAGGTTTGGTGGTGGAGCTGCAGGAGGAGAACCTCTCTCCAGAACTGCTGCTGTGTAACGCTGCAGAACCCATAGAGTCATATTAGTGTAAAATCCTGTAGTATTACTCCACCACCTCAGCCCACATGCTGCTCCACCTTCAGATCAAGCTTCTGGAGCTTCTCTCAGCTTGTCCAGAAACGCATGTGTGAAGTAGTAGGATGATCCGTGATCCACATGGAATGACCTTGCCTGGTTCAGGACACATGTGAACCATGGATTAACTGCCAAATTTTTACCGTAATGTGGAATACAGTTTTACTGCTGCGGTTCTCGTTTACAGTAAAAATTCCCCTCAGTCTGGACGCAGATGTCCGACACGTAAACAGAGCGTGTGGATCGAACCGGTACGGGCTGTAAACACTGAGTCACGAGAGCCATAAGGCCACAGCCACACATCTGCAGCATCATCCCTGTGGTGTGTGAGCGGAGAGCAGAGCTCTATTAGTGTGAGGTGTGGGAGTGTCATACGGAGATGGGCTGTATATTAAAATAAATAAATAATAATAAAAAAATAATAAATAGATAGAGAGGGCCTTAGACTCCACTAAACTTTTAATGTGAAACAGAACGGGGGAAAAATAAATTAATAACACCATACACAGACTGTATCAAAATAAAAGTCACCAATATAAACAAAGCATGGACACAAATAAGTTCAAAAGTAAAAGATAAAATTACTGGTTCACTTTTGTCACCATTTCCCCCCCGTTATGATGGTAAAGCCTCTGTTTTTCTAGTTTGAGCTATCTGCAGTTCCAGGCAGAAGAGCAGCTGCTCGTGTTCTGCATGTTGCTCTGATCGAATCTGCGATGGTAGACAAAAGTAGTGTGAAATAGTTGAGTGACAGATCGTTTACATGCAAAACACACCGCTGATGCCAGCAATACCAGTAAGATCAGAGACATTAGAACCCAGAATCAACCAGAAGAAAATGAGCACAACCAGCAGCAGGGTGGAGCTCTGGCTCCCCTTGAGAACCTCCACTGTAACAAGAGCCCACGAGCTGTATTAATGAGAGGCTATGGTCAACAACATTTTATATATATATATATATATATATATATATATATATATATATATATATATATATATATTTTTTTTTTTTTTAATTTATTTGTATATATATATATATATATATATATATATATATATATATATATATATATATATATATATATATACACACACACACACATACATACATATACACACACACACACACACACACACACACACACACACTGGCAGAGATTTTCATCTAAAATAATTAATAAATCAAGCTCACCTTTTTTCCCTGGCTTCGGTGGTACAACTGGACCAGGCTGAATGTTGTCATAAAAGTTGTTCATGGCTTTTGGGTCAAACTTGCCTACATAAAAAGGAGAGAAACCCAGTCAGAACTGAACTTCACAGTGGAGGTGAATGGAAGCATGCGTCTGGACCTCTAAAAGTGCCCTCTCAGAAAGTTCTTACACCCAAAGGTGAAGACGACACTGCCTCATGCCGGATACACTGTTCTGAGAAGATTGTGCCCTAAAATGTATTTTTAAAAGCCATCCATGGTGGAGGGACACATGCAGGGTGTTATGAGGCAAAACAGTCCCAAAAAAGGCCATGTTCCCAGATTTGCCACCATGTTACCATAATTAACTTTCTCAGAAGACACATTTAGTCAGGGCGACAGACGCCTGGGCCCATTCACCACCATTATAAAGAAATCAGAGGCAGTAAGACGACACTGTGGACTTGATGTGCCTAATGAAGGGCCTGGTAATAGAATACTTTATAATGAATTTTAATACCTGGCTCATTATTTGGCCAAAAGTCAGTCATTTCCAGGCTTTTCCAAATGTAAAACTCTCCAAAATCTAGATACATCAGTGTAAATAGGTTTTCAGTCACATTTGTGAATTATTCAAATAAATTCCAGTACTAAAGTTACTTAATATGGAGAATCAAACTGAACAATTAGGTCAAAGACTGTTATTAAAACTGCCATTATAATGCCCTTGTGACCATCCCTGATCTTTAACTGTGCCTGGGACGGACGAGCTCTCATCGCAGTGTCAGGACTGATCACTGATTAGATCACAACCTCATTCTAAACTACGGTGTTCAGTATTGTCTGAATGTTGGGATCAGGAATTTTCTCATGCTTACAACAGAATTAATAAAGTGAATGAGCTCATGCTTCCCGAGTGCTGCAACTCCATGCTTAAAGAATGTCCTACAATCCTGATAGAGCTTGTTTTGATTGGACTGGTATTACGGTTGCAGAACACTGTAAACAGTAACCTGACAAAGTCCATTTTCATGACGCAAACATTTTAAGTGATTTTAAGCGGTTCTTTGAGGAACGTATGAGGTGGATTATAATGCAGCTGATTTTCAGGACCTGGGCATCTTAACTTAAACACTAAAACAACGTATCAGGAAGACTGATCTGCTAGGGAAATAATGCTGCTCAGCCATAAAACACACCCAGTGTTTGAAGAAAATATCCGTATCAGTATCTCATCATTAAGGTTTTTATCACCCAGCACTATTTACTGCTACATATCTGCAGGGTGTAGGACTGACAGACCAGTATAGCTCCAAAAAAGTTCAATTTCAACGGAAAACAATTACATTTTTTACATAAAGGCCGGTGTGATGCACACAGTGACATACAGCTGGTTAGATCAGCTTGATGCACATTAGCTATATGCAGTTTTAATTCTTCTAAATGAAAGCCAGAGTCAAACTGAGCCACTTCACATTACAGCAGAACAGATAACAGAGAATTTAACAAATCAGCTCATGACCTCTCTCCCACTCCAGGCATCCGCTGGCCTGTACTGTTTGGTAGGTTAGAGCTCAGGAGCTCAGAAACGGAACAAATCGATTTGCAGAAGTAATATTTTCTAAAATGGTCTCAATTCCACACGTTCCTGAACCATTTAGGACAAAATAAAACAAACTGGTGGGTGATGTTCCTTTTCCATTAAGCAGGAAGCTGCCTAATATAATAAGCAGTAGTCTGGAGAGCTATTAGAGCTGGCCGTTTCGTTGGTGAGAGTTGTGTGAATGTGAGCTACGGCTTTCACAACTCAATCACACTGATGCAAAGGGCTGATATCACTTGAATATCGCTGCATCCCCGTTTAGTTCTCTCTCTTAAATTTTACTCACTTAATTTTTCTAATTCTAAAAAGGATCTTCAGGATCATGCTAAAGCTCCACTGAACATCACTCCCACTCCGGGCCAGAGCGCTGCTGCTGCTGCTACTGCACTATATGGAGCTTTGGTGGTGGAGCTGCAGGAGGAGAACCTCTCTCCAGAACTGCTGCTGTGTAACGCTGCAGAACCCATAGAGTCATATTAGTGTAAAATCCTGTAGTATTGCTCCACCACCTCAGCCCACATGCTGCTCCACCTTCAGATCAAGCTTCTGGAGCTTCTCTCAGCTAGTCCAGAAATGCATGTGTACAGCTGTCCATGAGGAGGCGCTCAAAGTGTGACATGTATTGACCAATTGTAAAGGGGGAGCCCAGGAGCAAAGGGTAGCAATTCTCACATAGTCCTGCTTCCAGTTCAGGCATCCTATCTCCCTTAAGAAAGAAACGGCCTAATCTACACATGCTGTAGGAGGAGGGGCTGCTGGGCACAGCAACTCAAAAAAATAGGAATAGCTGTAGAAGCCCAGGTCCATAATCATTGCACATTAATGCACAGAGCAGACGGAGTGTGTGTGTGTGTGTGTGTGTGTGTACATACCTCTTGACTGCAGCAGGTCTGTCTCCTTCAAGGTGCAATCAATGTCAATCTGGAGCTGTCTGTTGTGTGTCCTCATTCTGGTCATTTCTTCAGGCTACAACACACACACACACACACACACACACACACACACACACACACACACACACACACACACACACACTTAGTCTGACTGTGTATTCCACTGCCACTGGTTCAATACAGCAGGTAACACAATAACTCAGTACTGTACAAATGTTTTAGCTAAAAAGCTGCTGATCTCCTTAGTAAATCACTGACATCAGAATAATCACTAATAATAATATCACTCCTACAGAAAGTGGTGGAGGTTCTTCATCACTGTGTTCATCATTAGAACATCTCCAAAGTTCTCCTCTCTCATGGAGTCTAGTATTATTTAGAGTTCTCCTCAGATCAACACCTGGTTTGGTGGTAAATCAGGGCTTAATGATGGTAAATCAGGTGAGGATCAAGATCTCACTGCTTTTTTTCTTTAGAATGAGAAGACTGCTGAGAGACGGGGGTTAGAGGGATGGGATTTGGAGCCTGAAACCTCTACACAGTCTATAGACACCTATTCATCTAAATGTTCTTCTGCCATCAGTGGTATTGGTATGGAGTTTGTTCCTAGATGCTGATAGAATTGCTGTTAGAATTTGATTACATTCAGCCACATGAGATCAGGTTCTACCACCAACCCATCCCAACAGCACTGGATGGAGCTTCATCACTCCAGAGAAGCCCACAGACCAATGCTTGGAAGCTTTATACCTTTATAGTCATTGGGTATGGTGACGTAAGGCTTGTGTGTGGATGCTCCAGAGCATCCAACTCTATTTTTACTTTTACATTTATACCATTTGGCAGATGCCCTTATCCAGAATGACTTAAAGTTTAATCATTTTCCACAGGGAGGCGAATGTAGAACACAGTACTGCTCAAGGACTCACACTGGTCTAGTGTGGTGTGCTTGCTCCCCCACCATATATATATTAAAAAAATAAAGTTTTGGGACACCTACACTAGTCTTTAAAACATCCCATTCTAAAACCATACTCATCAGTATAGAGTTGGTCCCCCTTTGCAGCTCCAACAGCCTCCACTCTTCAGGGAAGGCCTTCTATAAGACGTTGGTGTCGGTTCTATAAGTGTGTCTGTGGGAAGTCTTGCCCATGCCTCCAGAAGAGCACTTGCGAGGTTTGATGAGAGGGCCTCGTTGCTGTGGTTCCTAAACACTTCCACTTTTCTTAATACCACTCGTATTAAGAAACGGACTTCTTGTTGCAGAGGTGTCTCCTATTACATACAGAACCACGCTGGAGTTCAGTGAGCTCTTCAGAACCTCCCGTTCCTTCACTGATGTGTGTAAGAAAGGCAGACTGCAGGACTAGGGGCTGGATTTTACACACCTGCGGCTGAACGGGACTGAATCAGACACCTGAACTCAGTGATTAAGATGTGTGTCCCAATACTTTTGTCCATTAAGTGTGTTAGACCTCAGTCTGTGGTCAGAGAACACTTTGATTGATCACCCTGACCAATCACAACCTACAGAATAAGTGTCCAAGGAACAGGAATGGAAATAAACATCTTAGAAAGCACTGGATCCACTCAAAGCTCTGAAAGGAAACCCTCTTTAAAACTCCTTCTAGATAAAGCTAATGCTGCTTTGTCCAGCTTTTGTTGGAGTAACTGTCCCAACTGTCCAGAGAAAAGGGCTTTCTACTTCATTTTGGAGGAGCATCGCAGTGAGCACCATAATTCCATCATTCCATTGTTCCACAGCTCAATGATCGGGGGGCTTTACACCCCTCTACTAGCCCACGCCTGGCATTAGACAGCATGGTGCCAATAGGGTCATTTTGATCTGCTCCAGAAAGTCCTATTCTATTAGAAGGGGTGTCCAAAAACATTTGGACATATAGTGTGCATGTTGTTGTGGTCATGCTGTCAAAACCTTGTATCACCTTTCCCCCTCCACTTTGACTTCTTTATATCATGTCTGCATCTCATGATGAATAGACCAATAGAAATGCTCCATCCTTCTGTAAAGCTGCCGTTTTGGAAGTATGCAATGAAATACTGTATACATGCACAGTCATTTAATATCTTCACTTTGGGCTTATGTTATTTAATGTAATTGTTTATGAGACCACCCCCCGCTACCTCCAGTGCAGCACCGTGTGTGTGTGTGTGTGTGTGTGTGTGTGTGTGTGTGTGTGTGTGTGTACCCGTGGGATGAAGCTTGTGCTGTTGACGCGTCTGAAGCGTCTCTGCAGGGCGTCATACTCCATATCGTTGACCTCTGCTTTCAGCTGCTCTAGCTTCTGCCTCTCAACCATCAGCTCCTTCATCAGCCGCTCCATCCGCGCCCGCTGGTGCAGCAGCAAGGCTGCAACACAGAGACAGGGAGGGGTTACAGTTCAGTATAGTACATGGCAATGGACGCTGGCTGTGGACGCAGATTGATGACGAGCGCAAATCCGAAAACAAGTAAAGTTTGGATGTGTTTGGTATTGTGGGAATTGTAGAGGATCGCTATGATCGCTATGGTAACTGGCAAACTCCGAAAAGTTGCCGAAATCCAATTTCCTTCATATGAGACACAGATGCATCATCTTAGTGGTAGTTTAATCAGCAAAACACACCCCGAATCTAACATTTTTTATTCTGATTTTAGAAATTTTCATCATGTGTGGTATCCATATCCGATACAAATCCGATACACGGCAACGTGACGTGAAGTCATGCAACTTTTACATCAATTCAGCTTGACGTTCCTCATAAATACACTGAAAAGAAGGCAGAACGACCAACAGCAGATATCAGATATCTATTTTTTAGATATCAGACTTCACATCTAGATATTCCAATTCGATAAAATATGAGAATATCATAATCAAGCAACAACAAAAAATATATATATAAATATAAATAAAAATAAATCACAGCTAGCGCAAGTACGCAAATGCTCTGCAAACGCACAGCCCCGCTGTACAATCTCAATGTATGTACATTTTTAATGTTACTGTGGCTGTCAAAACACTCAAAGCACAGCAGTAGTACAAGACAACTTGGCTGTCGCTCTAGCGCCCCTAGTGGCAACACTGAGAATGCAGCTCACGCTGGCGGATAGTTATGACTCAACAACGCACAAAACCCGTAGCACCCAGTCTGCATAGCTTCCGAATGTGCAGCAACCCTCCACTGCACATCCCCATGACCAGTAAGGAGGCAACCGTTTCTGCTGACTCCATTTTCACGGTTTACCCCTGGAGGACGAGCGGTCGCATCAAGCATTGCACATGCTGCATCTTTTGCACATGTGCATCAGTTTAGAGGCCGGAACTGCTTAGAAGAAAGTTGGATGTAGGTCACAATGGACGGATGAGGATGGTGTGACTGTGGTATTGCTGTGGTGAATGTGCTACGCGACACTTCGTAGATCGGACTGCAACTTGCACGACTGTCTGATCAAAACAAGTTAAAGGCCACTGGGTGCTTTTGGAGAGGTTGTGCTGTTATGCGGTTAACTGGAATCTTAAAAGGTCCAAACCTGGGAACATACCGAATACTAGTAAATCAAGCTCAAATCAGTCTGATTATATAAAAATATAAAATATAAATAAATTATTTGTAGTTCTATATTTATGATGCACTGAGTCATTTCCTAAGAAATGCAGTCATTAAGCAGCTACTGTTGTACACACATCGGTAGCCTATATAATAATTGTACTCACATGGGCCTATATATATACACACACTCGTGTATGCACTCGGCTGAGGTGTAAACCACAGTACTGAGTAGACAACGCTACACAAGCCTACTTCACCAGGAAGGAGTAAACCACAGTACAAAACACACAGAATAACAACCAAGATAGAGTGTGCAAACCATGACATCATAGGCTATGCACCAGGACTGTCCACAGACGGCAAAAATAAAAGGCTAGAGTTGGAAACATCATAGGATCGCAATAATAAACACCAAACGTCTAAATGTGTTATTACAGTATTTTTAAATGGAAAGTAACCTAGTCTAATTCACCCTTTGCATGCATGGGGAAGTACTGGATGGAGCTCCACCACCATCATTCCAGAGAACACAGCTCTTCCACTGCTCCACAGCTCAATGCTGAGGGGCTTTACACCCCTCTAGGCAGCATGGTGCCAATAGGGTCATCAATGCTTACCTGCTCTAGAGTGTCCTATTCTATTGGCAGTACTTCTCTACAGGGACTAGATGAGCTGTGCATGTCCTCATTTGCAATTTAAAGAAGCTAACCCTAGTCATCAGAAGTGCTGTCCACAAACTTTTGGACATTTTTGGAAGCTTGCTTGACGCTAACTATATCAGCTCATGTGTGTGTAAACGAGGCTCTAGATTATTACCTTGGGTGTAAGCATAGTCGTCAGACCCCGAACTGGAGCGCCTGGGCATGTGGGTGATGTGGCTGGCGATGTTGCCAGGCAGAGCGGAGATGGGCAGGATGGGGGCCGGAGTGCCGTGGTTCTCGCCCTGGTCCACGATGTTGAGGAGTGACTCCGTCTCCACCGGGGGCGACTCGGGTGGGCGCTGGGCCTGACCGGGCGACACTTTAATCTTTATGTAGGCGGAGTTCGCAGCTTGGGGCGAGGAGGCGGGCCGCGGCCGTGCAGCACCCTGGTGGAGGTACACTCCGGGGTGGAAGGCAGGCCCTGGGGGGCCGGTCATGCTTATGGCCCTGGACGGCGAGCTTGGAGAGGGGCTTGTGGCCATGTAGAGCGCCCCCTGTGGAGCGTGCACGGGGGAGTTACTCCGCGGCCTTCCCTCCAGTGTAATCTCAATCTGGTTCTTCATGGAGGTCTTAGAGGTCATGTAAGGCCTGTAGGAGACGGGCTGCTGGTAGGGCATGCTGGACAGGGTAGGTGGGCTGATTGGTAGAAAGACATGCGGAGGCTGCTGGACTTGGTGCTGGGGCGAGCTGTAGGGCGACTGGTAGGTGGGTGTGGTGTAGGGCGAGGGCTGGTACACCGGAGCCCCGGACGTGCCCCAAGGAGTGGGTTGGGGGCTTTGTGAGGGAGAAGGGCGCATGTAAAGGGCATTCCCGCTGTTACCGTAAGCACCGGGCGGAATCTGCAGGGCTTGAGGGACGTTAGGGATGTTCTGAGAGAGGGTGACCGTGATGGGGGTCATGTAGCGTTGAGGAACGGGGGTGTAAGTGGGGGACATGCCCTGCATGGTAGGCGGAGGGGTAGGGGTGCTAGCGGAGCGTCCTTGATCGCCCATAAAAAAGGGATTGTATCCGGGCGACGGCGCCATGGTGGCAGGGGCCGAGTGCGGTTCAGGGAAAGCCCCCCGCTGAGGCTCGATGTGGCCGTCGCTGGAGCTGTGCACCAGTTGTCGTGCACCCGCCGTGTTGCCCTTGGCCCCCTCCTGCGGAGGGTAACCCACGCTGATGTGCAGCATATGGTTTCGGCTCAAGTGCACCTCCTCCGGGCTGTGGTACTCCTCATACAGGTATCTGTTACTCTCCTGAGACAGCAGGTGGCAGCACAGGTCCAGGTTATTGTTGTTCTGGAGGCGGAAACGGCAGAAGTTGGGATTTACAACAAGGCAGCACCTGACACGGCTCCGACACCGCCATACTCATATGACTGAGCCAGGAAGTGTGAAAGTATGTCAAAGTAAGAGCCTAAGCTGGACGAATGTTTGCAGACAATAGTTATTAAAGTGTTTTCTATAGTCTATTAATCATTTATGCAATTTTTTTTTCTCTTAAATATATAAAAACCCTTGAATGACCTCTAATGTGTTTGCCTGATAGGATGCCCCGCCTATCAGGCATCCCTTCCGGCCTCAGATATTTCTATTGTAAAGATATTCCTTGTACGTGCAAACCAGGCCCAAAAAAACAGGAGGCCAAGGTCCTCCCATTAGAACAATGTCAATTTCTTCTTTTGTGTCATACTGTATGCCCATTTCCACCACATTTCCACTGTTGCATGCTAATGTTTGAGCAGCTCTGGTCAAATTACATATACTGTTGATTTTGTTTATGTAAATGAGTAAATAAACATTCATAAGTTAAACATTCATTTCTGCATACTTATTATTGATCTAATGAACAGGTTCTTGCACATTATGTTTTATTTTTACTATTAAATTCAACAAAAATGTAGAAATTGTGTCCAAAATGCCACATTTAAGGTTTCTGTGGAGGATTTAAGGATTTGTTTACACTAAGGAAATTAACTCGTGTTGCACCGATACCAATACCATATCAGTGCTGATCCTGGCGCTTACACAGTATCGGTATTCGTAATAGAGAGCACAGATACCATGAAGCTCACTGACTCCCCGATGTGCTTTGTTTTTTTTTGTTGTTTTTTTTTAAGAACATTTTTGTTTACATACTTTATGAAACCAAATGTTTCATAAACAACCAACCAATCCAGTCATGAATGAACTTTTAGCTCGTTCTGTTTCCATGTGGTGTTTTTATTGGTTCCGAAACCAAAAGTTGCCTTTTTTTTTTTCTCACGGTTCTGAAATGTGGATTTAAACAGCAGTTAAAAGCTGTTTGGTGAAGCTGAGCCAGATTACGCTTCCCTATCTGCTCATGTTTCTACATTGTGGCCATTTGTTGCTTTTCAAATGTGCAGATCCTCAACCAGTAAGATCTTATTTGATATAAAATATTAAAAAGGTTCAACATATAAAAAGTGAAACTCTGAGTATTGAGTATTTAAGTCAGAGTTGGTATCAGTATTTGGTAGATATCAGCAGATATCGGTATCGGAAAGGGAACAGTGCTATCAGTGCATCCCTGAAATTAACAACACATCACTTGATGAACAAGGGTGCTGAAACTAGGGGTGAGCAATAAGAGGATATTTTATCGTAATGTGAATTTCGTTATTGTGAAACACAATATGCATTTGAGCAGATTGTGGATATCATGAGTGCTTAAAGAGCACTGATTAACTGCATATATACCAAAAAAGTGCAATCAGTCCTATTTAATTGAATGCAGCATATTTTGAGTAAAAGTACTCAGTATGGGAGAGTATATAAAAACTTTGAGTTTTGGAGCATTTGGTCTACACCACCGAATTGTGTATCGTAAGTAAATTAAAAATATTTAATAAAAAAAATAATAGTTTTACCATATCATCCAGCTCTAGCTCAAACCTTTGCACAGTTTTTGAAATAATTGTTTTTGTTAATAGATCTATTAAGCAGCGTCGTCATTCTGTAGTCGGGTTTTTCTTTATGGGAGACTTTCAATACATTTTCAAAAGCCGTCACCTCGCCAGAACACTCCAAACAAGCCTGCAAGATCGTCCAGAGGTGGTTTGCCAACACTTTCAGCAGCTGGTGGTGGTGTCGTTGTTTAACAGTGGACTTACGTTCAGTAAACAGCAACAAAAGCTTGCATACAGCATTAGAAGAGTATCAGTACAATGCAGGGTATCCATGTGACGTCACAGGTAGGCCCCACTATACTGGGCTGAAACTAAATATAAATTTGGATACCTGATATACACTATACGGACATACAAAAGTATTTGCATTTACATTTAAGGCATTAAGCAGACGCTCTTGTCCAGAGCAACTTACAAAAGTGCTTAGCTATTTACCCAAGAAAACCTCAGCTAGTTAGAATAGACTAATAGTTCAAAGATATCTCTAAGCTTTAGACATTATTAAGCACAAGACAATAAGGTGACCATAGTACTCTAATCGTCCAAGTATTCTCTGAAGAGGAGGGTCTTCAGTCTGGGTTTGAGGACAGTGAGCGCTGGACTCTGCCGTTCGGACACCCAGGGGAAGCTCGTTCCACCACTTTGGTGCAGGACAGTAAAAAGCCTGGACGCTTGTCTTCCGCGGATTGTGAGGGATGGCGGGTCGAGCCGAGCCGTGCTTGAAGCTCGAAGGGCTCTTGGTGCAGATCGGCTTTTGACCATTGCCATCAAGCACGGAGGGGCTGGTCCATTCTTGGCTTTGTAGGCCAGCGTCAGGGTTTTGAATCTGATCCGGGCAGCAGGTACAGACACCCGGGCAGCTATGGACACCTGCATCATCACAGGTCAGGATGTGGGATGATCAGCACCCCACCTCATCTCAAAAAGTACTGGATGGAGCACTACCATCATTCCAGAGCACACAGTTCCTCCACAGCTCAATGCTGGGGGGCTTTATACCCCTCTAGCCAACGCCTGGCACAAGGCAGCACGGCGTCAATAGGTAGGGACTAGACAAGTTGCCGTATCAGCAATGGGTGCAACATTAGAAGTGGTGTTCACAAACATTTGGACACACTGCTTAGACCAGGCCTTCCCAGGAAGGGCTTGATGCCGACTGCAGAATGACGTGCGACTTTAGGAAGGGTGCAGTCCCGAAAGGGAACCATAGGATCAGCTTCAGCTTGAACGTGCCTGACTACATTTACATCTTCACTATCTACTCACCTGCAGAAGACACTGAGACACTACGTTCTCAGGGATTTCAGGGAAGCGAAGTTTGAGGTCTTGGAGGATGTGGTAGTCCAGCTGCGGCCCTGCCTTTGCCATCCTGAGCTCACCGCGTCACTGCGCCCGCAGCCAGGAGGGCAGCACCTGCTCTCCTCTCATCCCCTGGATGCACACACAGACAAACACACACACACACACATCCATCAGTATTGACATGCAAACTCCTCAGATGCATCCAGCCTCCATATGTGCATTTAGAGCCACTCTGGAGGCCAAAACAGGAGCAACATCACAAGAGAGGGAGGAATGAGAGGAGGGTGAAAGGGGGCATCTGGCCTAGACCTGCCAATGCAGCATCACTGCAGCACCGTCGCAGCACAGTGATCGTAACATATGGCGCACTGCAAGAGGGAGAGGAGCTTCTGCTGGAAGACTGCCACTGCCCTGCAGATCTTCCAGAAGACCCTGGTTTCTCTTGAATGAAGGAAGCCATGCCCATAGGCCATGGCATAGTCATTTCTGTGGGGTTTACACACACACACCAGGCAATGACGTGCAATCAGAGACGTGTACTAGCAGCCTGGCTGTTTAACGGCTGTTATAAAATTATTTATCATCTTTAATGAGGTGTTTAATCATCAAAAAATCTTTAAAGTTGCTTAAAAACTGAGTGAAACACATTGAGAAGCTAAGAGGTGGAAAGTAAACATCCACTCCGGGTTTTTGCTCCAACTGGCTGGACGGCTCTGCTGCAGCAGAGCTGCAGCAGAGCCGTCCAGCCAGTTGGAGCAAAAACCCGGAGTGGCTGTTTACTTTCCGGACCTGGATCTGGATCGGGATCTACCACCATTAGCTTAGCCGCTCTCTAATACGCTGCGAGTTATCTTTGACCGCCACAGTCGCCTTAAAGGCATCCAGTCAAACGACTATAAACCTGGCTGATCCGATAAATAGCTAGAACGCTATTTTTGTCCTGTGCAAGATAAGAACCAGCAACAGTACGGCAGCAGAAGAAGCTAAATTAGCTTAGCTTAGCGTAGCTAGCTCGCCCGGTGGCCCATGTTACTGAGCGTCTAGTTAGCTAGCAAGCGGTGCTAGCTCTTTATCAGTCATTTTCTAAGATTTTGACACTATTAACCATATATTTAAGCCTCAATTAGATATTAAATCCAGTTAAACTTATTTTTTAGCACAGTGAGCATTGCCCTGTTTCACATATGTTGCTGTATCTGCTAATATCACACAGAATGGAGAAGCGAGAGGCTCCAACTGGTTTGTTATTGTGATATTTAGGATTTTTTAATGGGAATTAAATGACTAATCTCACTTTCTTTGGAACTAAACACATGTTTTCTGGTAAAAGTTGGCAAGTTAACCCTTCCAAGAGTCTAAAAGTGCAGAAGTGAGACTTTTCCAGGGTTGGCTGTTACTGGGATAGCTAGGCTTGTGTATAGGGGTTAAATACTAATATCTGCAATAGTGCTGGTTTTTAGTAATTTTAGTGCTGGTTAAGTCTGTAATTTTTGCTGTTATTATAATATTTAGGATTTTTTGTGTGAATTAAATGACTAATCTCACTTTCTTTAAGAAATAAACCCATGTTCTCTGGTAAAAGCTGCCAAATCAACCCTTCCACAAGACTAAAAGTGTAGAAGTGAGACTTTTCCAGTGTTGGCTTTTGTTGGGATATTAAATAACTAATATCTTCCTTTATCTGGATGATAAAAAAATGAAAAAATAAAAACTAAAGCCATGCTGTTTGGTAAAAGCTGTGCAGAAATAAGATGTTTCTAGGCATTGCTCAAGTTTGTGGTGTTTTGTTGTTATTGGGATATTTAGTTTTTATTTGTGGAAATTAAATGACTAATCTTTTACTTTATTTGAATGAACCCATGAAAAATAAACCCATGTTCTCTTGCAAAAGCTGCCAAATCAACCCTTCCATCAGTCTAAAAGTGCAGAAGTGAGACTTTTCCAGGGTTGGCTGTTACTGGGATAGCTAGGCTTGTGTATAGGGGTTAAATACTAATATCTACAATAGTGCAGAAATTGAACATTTTAGTGCTGGTTAAGTCTGTAATTTTTGCTGTTATTATAATATTTAGGATTTTTTGTGTGAATTAAATGACTAATCTCACTTTCCTTGAATGAACACAAGAAATAAACCCATGTTTTCTGGTAAAAGCTGCCAAATCAACCCTTCCACAAGACTAAAAGTGCAGAAGTGAGACTTTTCCAGTGTTGGCCTTTATAGGATTGCTGTTATTGGGATGTTAAATGAATAATATCTTCCTTTATCTGGATGATAAAATTAAAAAATAAAAACTAATGCCATTTTTGGTGGAAATTAAATGACTAATCTCTTACTTTCTTTGAATGAACAAGAAATAATCCCATGTTCTCTTGCAAAAGCTGCCAAATCAACCCTTCCATCAGTCTAAAAGTGCAGAAGTGAGACTTTTCCAGTGTTGGCCTTTATAGGATTGCTGTTATTGGGATATTAAATGACTAATGTCTTCCCTTATCTGAATGCTAAAAATGAAAAAATAAAAACTAAAGCCATGCTGTTTGGTAAAAGCTGTGCAGAAGTAAGATGTTTCTAGACATTGCTCAAGTTTGTGGTGTTTTGTTGTTATTGGGATATTTAGTTTTTATTTGTGGAAATTAAATGACTAATCTTTTACTTTCTTTGAATGAACCCATGAAAAATAAACCCATGTTTTCTGGTAAAAGCTGCCAAATCAACCCTTCCACAAGACTAAAAGTGCAGAAGTGAGACTTTTCCAGTGTTGGCCTTTATAGGATTGCTGTTATTGGGATATTAAATGACTAATATCTTCCCTTAGCTGGATGCTAAAAATAAAAAAATAAAAACTAAAGCCATTTTTGGTGGAAATTACATGACTAATCTCTTACTTTCTTTTGATAAACACAAACAATAAACCCATGTTTTCTGGTAAAAGCTGCAAAATCTTTCAAGAGTCCAGAATCTCTCTTTCAAGAGTCTAAAAGTGCAGAAGTGAGACTTTTCCAGTGTTGGCTTTTGTTGGGATATTAAATGACTAATATCTTCCCTTATCTGGATGATATAAAATGAAAAAATAAAAACTAAAGCCATGCTGTTTGGTAAAAGCTGTGCAGAAGTAAGATGTTTCTAGGCATTGCTCAAGTTTGTGGTGTTTTGTTGTTCTTAGGATATTTAGTTTTTTTTTGTTTGTGGAAATTAAATGACTAATCTTTTACTTTCTTTGAATGAACACAAAAAATAAACCCATGTTCTCTAATAAAAGCTGCAAAAACTTTTAAAGTGCAGAAGTGAGACTTTTCCAGTGTTGGCTTTTGTAGGGTTTGCGGTTATTGGAATATTAAATGACTAACATCTTCCATTATCTGGATGCTAAAAATAAAAAAAAATAAAAAACTAAAGCCATGCTGTTTGGTAAAAGCTGTGCAGAAGTAAGACGTTTCTAGACATTGCTCAAGTTTGTGGTGTTTTTGTTATTATTGGGATATTTAGTTTTTATTTTGGTGAAAATTAAAAGACAAAAAAATAAACCCATGTTCTCTTGCAAGAGCTGCCAAATCAACCCTTCCACAAGTCCAAAAGTGCGGAAGTGAGACTTTTCAATGGTTTACTTTTTGTTTCTGGGTTTGCTCTTATTGTGATATTTAGACTTGTGTATGGGGATTAAATAACTAATATCTCTTATAGTGCAGAAATTAACCTTTTTTAGTGCTAGTTAAGCCTGTACTTTTTGCTGTTATTGGGATATTTAGGATTTTCGGTGGGAATTAAATGACTAATCTCTCCCTTTCTCTAAATAAACACGAATAAAAACCCCATATTCTCTGGTAAAACCTGCCAAATTAACTCCTTCTCCTTGTCTCAGTTCAAAAGTGTAGAAATTACACTAGAAATTACACTGTCTCTCTGCAGGAGTAAGACGTTTGTAGGCCTGGCTTTTCTCAAGTTCGAGGTGTTTTTGTTGTTATTGGGATATTTCATTTTTTTGTGGGAATTAAATGAATATCTCAGTTTTTTGAATGAACACGAATTAAACCCACATTCTCTGGTAAAAGCTGACAAACCAACACTTTCTCCTCATCTCCAAAAGTACAGAAGTGAAAGTTTTGAGTGTTGGCTTATTGCTGTTATTGGAATTTGCATATTTATTAATTTATTGTCTTGTATTTATTGTCTCTTGTGTCTATTGTCCTACTTTTTCTGCAGTAGAACCTAACAGTGTTTGTCTGTACAAGCCTGTATCAGTACAATGACAACAAAGTTAAATTGAATTCATAATTTAATCCCCACAAACAAGCCTAAACATCCCTATATCAGAAAGATACACACTTTTTGTTCTGCATTTAGGCCTGATAAATGACTAATATCTTCCTTTATCTGGATGCTAAAAATTAAAGCCATGCTTTCTAGTAAAGGCTGTGCAGAATTAAGACGTCTCCAGTCTAGGCATTGCTCCTACCCTTTTGTAGGGTTTGCTGTTACTGGGACAGTTAGGCTTGTGTTTTTATTATTAAAATACTAATAAATGCAACATTTAGTGCTGGTTAAGTCTGTATTTTTTGCTGTTATTTAGGTTTTTGTGGGAATGAAATGACCAATCTCGCTTTCTGTAGATGAACACAAAAAAAATAAACCCATGTTCTCTTGCAAAAGCTGCCAAATCAACCCTTCCACCAGTCTAAAAGTGCAGAATTGAGCCTTTTCCATTGATAATCTTTATGGAATTGCAGTTATTGGGATATTTGGGCTTGTTTATGAGATTAAAACACTAATATCTTCCTTTATCTGGATGCTAAAAGTTAAATACATGCTTTCTAGTAAAGGCTGTGCAGAATTAAGACGTCTCCAGTCTAGGCATTGCTCCTACCCTTTTGTAGGGTTTGCTGTTACTGGGACAGTTAGGCTTGTGTTTTTATTATTAAAATACTAATAAATGCAACATTTAGTGCTGGTTAAGTCTGTATTTTTTGCTGTTATTTAGGTTTTTGTGGGAATGAAATGACTAATCTCGCTTTCTGTAGATGAACACAAAAAATAAACCAAAATCAACCCTTCCACCAGTCTAAAAGTGCAGAATTGAGCCTTTCCCATTGTTAATCTTTATGGAATTGCAGTTATTGGGATATTTGGGCTTGTTTATGAGATTAAAACACTAATATCTTCCTTTATCTGGATGCTAAAAGTTAAATCCATGCTTTCTAGTAACGGCTGTGCAGAAGTAGGACCTTTCTAGTCTTGGCATTGCTCAAGTTCGTATTCTCTCGTTGTTTTTATTAGGATATTTAGGATTTTCTGTGTGAATTAAGTGACTAATATCTTAATTTCTTTAAATGAACACTAATTAAACCCCTATTCTCTCACATTCAACAGCAGCTCTGTCTGTCTGATGCTCCTATACAGGCTCTGGTGTAACCCTGCAGATTACAGCTAGCTAAACCAACACACTATACACATCTTACAACTCTTATAATTAATATATAAATACGTGTTATACTATAAACACATGTCTGTCCTTTAGAAGTAGCTAAATTCTATAATTCAGTCCCCAAACCATTGACTGAAGAAGTCAATAATAGCCAAGCAGGTACTAGCTAGCGCTAGCAAGCAGGCGCCGTGTGTGGCGTAGCTAGTGCTAGCGCTATCTTATCGACTACGTATAATTATCTAGCTTATTTTAATTAATTAGTTCTCCTGCACATTTTGTTAATTTAATCATCATGTTAAAACGTGCCAACATACAGGGGTGTGTGTTTGTACCTGTCGGCAGCTTAACGCGTTAACTGAGCCGTTGACAGATCGGCTCAAACAGGCATAGCTAGCTTGTTGTTAGCTAGTTAGCTACTTAGCTAGCTACCTAGCTGGGCAGCTAACGTCGTTTGTTTATACGCAAACGTTGCATTTATTTAGCTGGATAAGAGATAAATAGAGTAAAAGTGTTGTTAAAGGGAAAAGACAAGATATATAGCTAAGAATGTGCATAAGCGTGTATGTAAATCTTTAAAGTTTATAGCTAAAGTAGCTATAGCTCATGTTGTGGTCACGTAGCCTGCGTTAGCCATTAGCTAGCTAGCTAATGCGCACTGGTAGCTTATTTATGCTAGCTACGTATTTACGTCTTTTTTTAATGACTTCTACACATTATTTTGCTCTAATTATAGTTGAAAAGCGTGGTTAAAGTGGTGTAAAATGTACAGCAGATTGGGAGCAGTATGCCAGCTGCTCGCTTTTAACCCAGGCTGCTGTAAAACCTCCTAATTTGGTCCCTTGGAGAGGGCTGTTCTGCACAGGCGTGTAGTGCAGCTCAACACCTGCAAATAAGCCACTAAATAAGCAATAGTCTAAATGTAAAGGGTTCAAGACATTCTTACAAATCTTAGCTAACACCCTGATATTTTACTGATGATGGTGCGGTTTTATTTTTAATGCTTCTCAGCGGTTGAGATCCCCCTCTCCCTCCCTGTCGCCTCCTTTGGCCACGGTTTGTTTGGTGGCTCGCAGTCGTGATGAATCAGAAGCCTGCAGGGAGATGTTTGATGGCTTTGCTCCACAGCAAGCAAAAACGCCTCTCCCTAATTTCTCGGAATTGCACTTCCAAGAAGAGAATCGATACTGCTAATGCAATCGCCAAACCAGAGGACCTGTGTGTGGTCAAGCAGGTGCAGACGACTGCTGCTGCCGCCGCTGCTGCTGCTGCTGCTGAACACAGGTAGCGAGCTGAGCGTGAAGCAATCAGAGCAAAAGCAGAAAGCATGAAGGTCCGATCCGGTCCGATCTGATCTGATCTGATCTGCTGATGAATCTATTTTCTGAAGCTGAGCTGTCAAATCCTTAAAGCCTGAAACTCGTCAGACGGGCTGAACGCTTTCATACAGGAAAAACAGCAGCACCCACAGTACCGTGAGCCGACGCCTCGTTGCCATTAGAAGCCCCCGCAGGACTGCAGCTTCACCCTGGTCTCCTTGATCCACAAGGTTCTACCAGCGCTGGGAAAACCGCAAATGGCCCAAATCCAGCGCGTCCACCAGTTCCAGGATCCTCCAGCTAGCCTGCTAGCCTGTCGTCTCGTCGTTTTCGTCCCAGTTGAGCTTCCTTTAGAAACAGCAGAGGGCAGTGTATTTCTGCCATCTGCTGGAGTGGGGAACTAACAGCCTCCCACCCCCCAAAAAGACCTTCTCAACCTCCTTATAGGAGACTGCCTCGTTTCCTTCATCATCATCATCATCATCATCATAATAATAATTATACTACTAATAATAATTTATGCTGCTATCTATCTATCTATCTATCTAATAGTAATAATAATAATAATAATAATAATAATGATAATTATTATTATTATTGAGTCTTTCCCTTTGAAGTGATCTATATTTGTATCTATCTAATAATAATAATAATAATAATAATAATAATAATTATTATTTTTATTATTATTGAGCCTTTCCCTTTAAAGTTATCTATCTATCTATCTATCTATCTATCTATCTATCTATGTCTATCTAATAATAATAATAATAATAATAATAATTATTATTATTATTATAATAATTATTATTATTGAGTCTTTCCCTTTAAAGTGATCTATCTATCTATCTATCTATCTATCTATCTATCTATCTATCTATCTATCTATCTATGTCTATCTAATAATAATAATAATAATAATTATAATAATTATTATTATTGAGTCTTTCCCTTTAAAGTTATCTATCTATCTATCTATCTATCTATCTATCTATCTATCTAATAATAATAATAATAATTATTATTATTATTTTTATTATTATTGAGCCTTTCCCTTTAAAGTTATCTATCTATCTATCTATCTATCTATCTATCTATCTATCTATTTATGTCTATCTAATAATAATAATAATAATAATTATAATAATTATTATTATTGAGTCTTTCCCATTAAAGTTATCTATCTATCTATCTATATATCTATCTATCTATCTATCTATCTATGTCTATCTAATAATAATAATAATAATAATAATAATTATTGATTCTTTCCCTTTAAAGTGATCTATCTATCTATCTATCTATGTCTATCTAATAATAATAATAATAATAATAATAATTATTGAGTCTTTCCCTTTAAAGTGATCTATCTATCTATCTATCTATCTATCTATCTATCTATCTATCTAATAATAATAAGGGGAGTTGCTAGGCCCTTGCTGGGTGGTCACTAGAGTGAACTGTTTTTGCTAAGTGGCTACTATGGAATTTCAGCTGGTTGCTATGGTGTCTCTGAGTTGTTACTATATGGTTGCTAAGGAATTCTTAGTGGTTGCTGAGGTATCCCGTATGGTTGGATGGGTGTTGGTAGTGTATCTGTATCATTGTGACAGAAGAATGGTGCACTTTTGCTTTTTTTCCCTAAGCCAACAACCATCTGTGCAATGACTGATTATTAATTTGTAAAGAGTTTATGACCTAAATAACATTAATACATAAATATTAGACCATTTCTAACTTGTTATAAGGGCAGTTATGATAGTAGACACAAGGAGGAGACAGAACGTGACTGACAGAATGCAAAAACAAAATCTACTGAATTTGGTCTATAAGAGGTTTTTTCACATATACACTGTCAGGCCTGTGGGGGAGTGAATGATATGCTTCTTAACAAAAGTTTTCACACTATATCATCCTAAATGGTGGTTCAGTGGTAGAATTCTCACCTGTCATGGGGGAAACCCGGGTTCAAGTGGGAGGTCAGAATCAGAAATTTTTAGAACTTTATTGATCCCAGGAGGGAAATTGCATTTGTTACAGTTGCAACCGTTCATGTAAGAATAAACACTCTACAAATAAACACTCTACAAATAAACACTCGAAAAAAACACTCTACAAATAAACACTCTACAAATAAACACTCTATAAATAAACACTCTACAAATAAACACTCGAAAAAAACACTCTACAAATAAACACTCTACAAATAAACACTCTATAAATAAACACTCTACAAATAAACACTCGAAAAAAACACTCTACAAATAAACACTCTACAAATAAACACTCTACAAATAAACACTCTACAAATAAACACGCTGTAAATAAACACTCTACAAATAAACACGCTGTAAATAAACACTCTACAAATAAACACTCTACAAATAAACACGCTGTAAATAAACACTCTACAAATAAACACTCTACAAATAAACACTCGAAAAAAAAACTCGAAAAAAACAATCTACAAATAAACACTCTATAAATAAACACTACAAATAAACACTCTACAAATAAACACTACAAATAAACACTCGAAAAAAAACACTCAAAAAAAACAATCTACAAATAAACACTATAAATAAACACTACAAATAAACACTCTACAAATAAACACTACAAATAAACACTACAAATAAACACTCTACAAATAAACACTCTATAAAAAAACACTCTACAAATAAACACTCTACAAATAAACACTCTATAAATAAACACTCTACAAATAAACACTCTCGAAAAAAAAACTACAAATAAACACTCTGCAAATAAACACTCTCAAAAAACACTACAAATAAACACTCTAGAAAAAAACACTCTACAATAAACACTATATAAATTAAACACCTTATAAAATAAACACTATAAATAAACACTATATAAACTAAACAATCTATAAAATAAACACTATGCAAAATAAGCACTACAAAATAAATTATCTATAACTGTAGTTCACCACCAGGTGGCAGCATCCTTTCTTTAAGAAATTACTCTGCTGACTTTTTAACCCTGTCAGTGAACTGTTTTTGCTAAGTGGCTGCCATGGTATTTCAGTTGGATGCTATGGTGTTGCTGAGTGGTTGCTGAGTGGAAGTCATTCAGAACAACGGTCCTACATTTATCTGTCTATACTTCCCAGTGATTTGGGAGACACTATGATTGAGGCACTTAATCATACTGATTCAGTTTTACTCCTTCGTATCAATTTAGTATGATGCAGCTTAACTTGGTCTAAAGTAAAAAAATATATTTTTTAGTTGGTGGGAAAAACATTTAAAATGACTCTGTAATAAAATGTAATAACATTTTACATAATTTATATATGATATAATTTATATAATTGTATTTATGTAAATATAATTTGCGTCTATGCAATCTGCCGATATGATACTCACATATATATATATATATTTACAATAGTTTGCAATACCTCAGTGATTTATATATTTACATATTTATATATCATATTATATATGATTTATATATTCTATATATTGTATTTATTGTACATTCTGCACTTTATTGCACTCCTGGTTAGATGATAAACTACTATTCTGTTTCCTTGTATTTGTACATGTGTCATGACAATAAAGTTGAATCGAATCTAATCAAATCTAAACATTTTATAAATGTAGAAACTGAGACTAATTCCACCAGGATCAGATTTAAATATGAATATTATAATTATTAGTAGAGGTTTCCAAAAGCAGTTAAATGAGTAAAGTGCAGATATTTTATTTTATCTAAACACTCTTCAGGAATTCCATAAATACATCATTATACACTGATACTGATGCTGATCATATTCTTTTTAGGTTTTTATTAATTCTGATTCAGTTTGACCTCTATATGTCAAACAGCTCAATTTAATCTGTTGGAAAATACAGCTTAACTTGTTTTAATTGGTCTAAAGTAACAACATTTGTATATTTATACAAAATATTGAACGGACATGAAAGTACCCATTAGAACCCATTCATTTTTTAATTACATGCATTTTTTCTAATATCCTAAATTAATTTGTAAACAATCATTTGTTGAATTTTTCTGCCAGTTAACCCACCTGCTCGTAGCTCCCCCTGGCACTAGCAATTCTCTCAACACTAGGAGGGGAAGGACTTAACACACGTCTCCTCTGATGCAGTCCAGACACCGCCTCTTTTACAACTGCTGCCTATGTGGCATCACCGGACACGCTCTGAGGAAAGCATCGGGTCCCCGGCACCACCGCTCCGGCTAACAGACGCCTGTGCCGGCCAACATCGCTTAAGAGGGATGAGGGGAGAAAGAGAGAGCGCCATCTACCCACCTGGAGAGAGGGCGGCCAGTTGTGCTCTCTCAGACTCCGGCTGCTGATGGCAAAGCAGCATGGCTTGGGATTCGAACTTGCGACCCCCCGGGTCATAGTGATTACGCATGTCTTCTGAGTTTTTTATGGAATGATGATGATGATGATGGTAAAATATTGGCAAACCTGAAGGAATACACATTCTCGATGGGGACTATTTTGCCACACAACACCCTGCATGTATCCCTAAACCTTGAACGGATTTCAAGGCCGAACTCTTCTCAGAACTCTGGTAGACCAGTGTCTCAGGCATCAGGCAGCGTCTTCATCACCATTAGGTGAAGAACTTTCTGTGAGGAGCTTTTTTAGAGGTTCACACCACCACTCTGAACAGTTCTGACTGGGTTATCTAGAACGTAGCATTTGACACATTTGACAAACCCACAAAACCCCCATCGGAGGACTTCTCCTTTATTTCCGACCGCGATCTTTGAAGCTTTGAATCATGGGAAAGTTATTCAGGATTGATAAGTCAAGCTGGGCAGGCTGCCAGTGCTCGGCTCTTACAGGCCTTAATTTAGCCTGCTCTGGGAACTGATAATGCTACTATTAGCTCCCTGTAAACAGATACAGATGAAACCGAGGCCTCTGGAGAGAGCGCACTGCTGCTCAGCTCAGCGTACGAGGGCACCGGGCGTTCTTCTAGCATGTGACTTATATTTTTTTATCATTCAGAAAGCAACTCCTGGTTTAGAAAGTGTCAAAATATTGCGAACAGCCTCGACACACATCAGGCGAGAACAGGCCTCTGTGCTTCTGAATGGCCTACGACTTTTAGCGTCTCGCTCACGTGAAACAGATGAAGCACAAAACCCGAAGACACCCTGTTGTCATAATAAAAGCGTGCCTGTATCCTGAACTACAGAGGCTTAGCGTGCCGTTAGCATGCCTAATGCTGAAGCCATCATGGCAGAGGGAGCCTGCGGCTGAAAATAGAGCAAAACATCACGAGGGAGGGAGTGTCAGCAGAACACACCAGGTTCAGTTCCTGTTTCGGACCAGGCCTGCTCTTGATAATACCACACCTGTTCGAGTGGTGGAGTGTTTACACACACTAAGAGAGAGAGAGAGAGAGGGAGCTGGTATGGTATTGGATTGCACTGTCATCTACTGGGAGCTGTGGTCTTTTTGCCATTACGCTGCACTTCCAATAAACAATGATACGCATGCTTTATTTAGACTAAGCGGAGGACTGGGGCGGCAGTATGATTGGGCCAACAGACCTAAACCCGCCCACTTTGGTCACCGGCCCACCCAAATTGATTGTAGTATGTGCTTTCACTGTTGAAGTCATATTTATAATTATACTGGGGGGCTTATAAGCAGTGGGGGTGGGTCTAGGCTACCTGTCCCATACATGATGTGACACACTGGAAATATTCCATTTTTAATATTGACCATATTTAATATTATTTATCTCAGTGTTACTGAGCTCTACTAAAGCCTGAGTAGACTGATAAATCACTGTGCTGATCAGTTATTGATCTCAGTGTTACTGAGCTCTACTAAAGCCTGAGTAGACTGATAAATCACTGTGCTGATCAGTTATTGATCTCAGTGTTACTGAGCTCTACTAAAGCCTGAGTAGACTGATAAATCACTGAGCTGATCAGTAATTTATCTCAGTGTGAGTAATATGACTGATATAACACTGATCCGCGCTGCATAGTTCAGTTGGAATACAAGTAGGGGGGCAGAAGAAAGATCTAGGAGATCAACTAGAGACGGATGGTACTGACCTGCTTGATCTACTAATTGTAAGCGTATGAGAACACATAGAGGAAAGTGCCGTGATGGAAGCCTGGGGTTTCCTCACATTCCCAGAGTTCTCCACTAAAACACTGAAAACAAGCTCCAGGGTTTTTGGTCGTGGGTCAGACAGATTCATCCTGGGGCTTCACCTCATCACTAGGACAATAGCTGCTGTCAGAAATGGCTCAACACCAGTAAAACCAGCTGATTTTAACGACAAGACTGCCGAACAGAAGACCTGAGTGTAATGAGGGTCGTCCGGAGGCTGCGGAGACAGCAGCTGTGAGTGTGTGTGTGAGTGTGTGAGGAGCTGGATGTGTGGATGTAGGCTGGCTGTCTCCATAGGCCTGATCTCTGCCCACAGGTGGGAGGTTATTTCAAGCTGCCCTCTTGTTATACCCACTGCTCCCGCCTGAGCGTTTCCCTTTGGCCTTAGGAATGGCAGGACTGAATCTGCCACACCGTCCTGCGAGAGGAACGCTCTAGAACTGTACTGAAAACAGGAGGCAAGTTCTCTCTAGAGTGGCGTTTTTACACATAGACTTTTATCGGACGCACTGTTCAGCGAGTAGCTGGTGCTCAGTGCAAACTGAGTCATGCTTAAGTTGTAGGGATGGAAGCCTGGAGCTGCTGACAGCTAATGGAATTGTTCTGGGGTTGATGTCTCTTTGTCCTCTGTAAATCCAGGTCACAGTTGACCTGTATCTTCATGATGTTCATCAAATATTAGAGCTTGAGGAGGAACCACTGGGTGGAACCGTGGAGAACCTAAGGGGGGAACAGCCATCGAGAAGATCCACAGCTCTAGAACCTCCCTAGTTATGCTGAAGTTGTAGGAATGCAGTGTGTAATCAGGTCATCAGGTATGCACACAGCGGTCAGTTTGCAGGAGAAGGAAAAATTGTTTAAGACGAATATGGTCAGTGCCAGTCTGCAGCGTCCATTTTTAAAGAAGAAAGAGAGAGAGAGAGAGAGAGAGAGAGAGAGAGAGAGAGAGATGTATGCTGGGTCAGTCCTCGGGTTACGGAATCTCTCCACTACAGGCCTTGGGGGAGTTCCCACACAGCTCTCAAAGACACCTGCTCTTATACCCCACTTTTATCAAGGACACACAACTGCTCTGAGCAAAACACACACAACCAGCTTAACCCCTTAAACTCTAGCCTTATCCTCCAGTTAGTGGTTAAGAGTTATTTTTCAATATCCACTTTGAATTTTTCAGAATTCTGCTATTAATTAAGTATTCAGTATGTACTTTAATTACTTTAATTTAGGATACATTGGTCAGCACCCACTGTGTATTATCAGTATCAACTATGAATTATTTAGAAACTGAATATTAACTATAATTTATGAAGTAACCACAATGATTATTCCATATCCATTATGAATTATTCATGCAGTTTCCACTATGATTCTTTTTACTATATACAATCAATGATCTGTTAACCATTATGAATTGTTTTGCAACTACTAGATATTATTTAGCATATCCTGTAAATTATTGAGTGCCCACTGATGATCAAAATATCTAGTATGAATGATTCAGTACCCACTAATAATTATTTAATAGCTACTGGTCCATTCAGTATCTACTATGATTTTATTTTACTATAAGCAATTGATAATTTGGTAACCATAATGAATTATTCAGTATCCACTATGAATTATTAACCACTACTGTGAATGATTTAACATCCACTATGATTTATTTGCTATATACAATAAAATATTTAGTAACCATTATGCATTTTTGCAATAGCTGCTATTAATATTTATTTGCAATAGCTGCTATTAATTTTTCAGTATCCTCTATGAATTATTTAGTAACTATTATTAACTTTTAGCATATCCTCTGATTTATTCAGTAACTACTAGATATTATTCAGTATCCACTACTGTGAATTTTTTATTATTCACTCTAAAGTTTTCAGTATCCACTATGAATTATTCAGTACCTACTATTAATGATTTAAAATCCACTATTAATGATTCATTATGCACTTTGAATTATTCAATAACTACTAGATATTATTCAGTATTCACTATGAATTATTCAGTATTGACTATTTATGATTTAATATCCACTATTATTTATTTACTATATACAAATTAATCTTTTTTTGACATTCTAAATTATTGAATAGCTGCTATTAATTATTCAGTATCCTCTATGATTTATTCAGTAGCTATTACTGTATTACTGTAACTAGTATTAACGTTTCAGCATCTACTCTGATTTCTTCAGGATCCACTATGAATTATTCAATACCTGCTATTAATGATTTAATATCCACTATGAATTATTCAATACCTACTATTAATGATTTAATATCCACTATGAATTATTCAATACCTACTATTAATGATTTAATATCCACTATGAATTATTCAATACCTACTATTAATGATTTAATATCCACTATGAATTATTCAGTATCTACTATTAATGATTTAATATCCACTATGAATTATTCAGTATCTACTAGATATTTTCAGTATCCACTATGAATTATTCATTATCCACTATGAATGATTCAGTACCTACTATTAATGATTTAATATCCAATAAGTATTATTTAATACCTACTATTAATGATTTAATATCCACTATGAATTATTCAGTATCTACTCGATATATTCAGTATCCACTATGAATGATTTAATAACTGTTACTGTTATTTTTTATATTCACTCTGTATTATTCAATACCTACTATTAATGATTTAATATCCACTATGTATTATTCAATATCTACTAATAATCATGTAATATTCACTATGAATTATTCAGTAACTAGAATTAATTTGTTAGTATCTGCTATATGTCATGGTGACAGATTCGCAACACTGACGTAAAATTCTGAGATTCCGTAATTCATGATGTGTATTACACGTGTTTCCGACACAGCAGAGTTCACTCATGTGTTCTTCTTAGGTTGACCACGTTTTGACTGATGATCTCATACTGGCGTAACGCAGCGCTGAGGGTCCATTCTGATGTGTCATTGGGTCAGTGAGTCAGCAGCTGTGAGGGGAGCCATTACTCGCAGTCTGAGCTCACAAATGGCTCTCAATCACACAGCGGCTCTGTCCAAAATGGCTCCCTACTACTGTATTACAATAGTGCATGTAGAAATGGCCTCTCCACAGGGAACTCTTCTGAGCTAGAGGGAGGTTCCTTGACCAGAGTTTACTGATGCGGAGCTGTCTAATACTGTGTAGACCCCCCCCCCCCGCCGTTAGATGTTAGCAGCAGATCATTTAAGACCTAAATGTTATGACTTGGGGCCTCCATGAGCATCTATGAAGCCTTGGGCACCCATGCCTCTGTCGTTGGTTCATCACTTGTCCATTCTTGGAACACTTCTGGAAGCTACTGACCACTGTATACCAGCAACACCTCACAAGGCCTCTGAAGATGTCCTGTGGTATCCATAGTATCGTCAGCAGATTATTAGCAGCAGATCCTTTAAATCCTGTAAGTTGTGAGTTGGGGCCTCTATGGATGGATCAATGAGCTTTGGGCTTCAATAACTCTGTCACTGGTTCAGTGTTTGTCCTTCCTTGGAGAACTTCTGGAAGCTACTGACCACTGTATACCAGCAACACCTCACAAGGCCTCTGAAGGTGTCCTGTGGTATCCATAGTATCGTCAACAGATTATTAGCAGCAGATCCTTTAAATCCTGTAAGTTGTGAGTTGGGGCCTCTATGGATGGATCAATGAGCTTTGGGCTTCAATAACTCTGTCGTTGGTTCATCGGTTGTCCTTCCTTGGAAAACTTCTGGAAGCTACTGACCACAAGTATACCAGCAACACCCCACAAGGTCTCTCAAGGTGTCCTGTGGTCTCTGGACACTTTCAGGCTTTGGCAGCAGATCATTTAAGACCTAAATGTTATGACTTGGGGCCTCCATGAGCATTTATGAAGCCTTGGGCACCCATGCCTCTGTCGTTGGTTCATCGCTTGTCCATTCTTGGAACACTTCTGGAAGCTACTGACCACTGTATACCAGGAACACCCCACAAGGCCTCTGAAGGTGTCCTGTGGTATCCATAGTATCGTCAGCAGATTATTAGCAGCAGATCCTTTAAATCCTGTAAGTTGTGAGTTGGGGCCTCCATGGATGGGATCAATGAGCTTTGGGCTCCCATAACTCTGTCATTGGTTCATCGCTTGTCCATTCTTGGAACACTTCTGGAAGCTACTGACCCCTGTATACCAGAAACACACAAGGTCTCTCAAGGTGTCCTGTGGTCTCTGGACACTTTCAGGCTTTGGCAGCAGATCATTTAAGACCTAAGTGTTATGACTTGGGGCCTCCATGAGCATTTATGAAGCCTTGGGCGCACATGCCTCTTGTCATTGGTTCATCGCTTGTCCATTCTTGGAACACTTCTGGAAGCTACTGACCCCTGTATACCAGAAACACACAAGGTCTCTCAAGGTGTCCTGTGGTTTAAGACCTAAATGTTATGACTTGGGGCCTCCATGAGCATCTATGAAGCCTTGGGCACCCATGCCTCTTGTCGTTGGTTCATCGGTTGTCCTTCTTTGGGGAACCTTTGCCTGATGCTTTGTCATCTAGAACGTCACAGTTTGGTTCTTTCCAAAGTGTCTCAGATTCATCAGCTTCATCACCTTCATCACCTTCATCACCTTCAAGAACTGACCGTTCACTCGCTGCCTAATATGTAGATCCACCCCTCGACAGATGCAGCCACTGGAACCAGATCTTCAGTGTTAGTGGTTTTAATGTTATGGCTGATTGAAGTACACGGTCTAAACCACAGATTAAAAGGTGCTTTGGTTCTGGACTGGGCAGAATTTGTCTAAACCAGACTAGAAAATCTCAGAGCCCCCTGTATGTCTCATTCAGGTCCTGTAGTCAGACACTGATCTGCTAAACAAGGCTTTTATAGCCGACAGCATAACGCTGTGTGAATTCCGTTACAGTCGGCTGAGGTATTTGGGTTATCGCTCTGCTCTGTGTGTCAGCAGTACTGGCAGGAATAGCGCCCGGAAGATAAGGCCCAACAACAGCTCATACAAACACACCCCATGTTTATGGAAAGGTCCAGGCTAGGCTTAATGCTCTGTAAATCCCATCAGAGCTTCTGCAGAACACTGCGATTATCCAAAGATTACATTTCTGACATTGAATATGGAAAAATAGGGTATTACGTTTCTATTCTGCTGCTGAGAACTGCTTTCACGTCATCCTTTATCAAAAGGGAATACGCTGGTTTACTTGCATCACGCTTACTTCACGGCAGACCATCATCCTGACAGGTCAAATAGTTTATCTAATATTCCTGCCTGTTTTGACTTGTTTTAAATAACTATGTAGCTCATCCCCAACTCATCCCGAAAAATATCCCGAAAGGATTCGGATGGAGCTCCTCCACCATCATTCCAGAGAGCACAGTTCTTCCACTGCTCCTCAGCTCAATACTGGGGGGCTTTATACCCCTCTAGCCCATGGAGAACCTTCTTTTGAATTGGACTCCCACATCTCTAGTATAAGCAGGGTTCTTCAAGGAACCAACTGTGGTTCTTCCAACCTTTAAATGGTTCCTGGAGGTCTTCCTCAGAGACACGTGAAGCTCCACCAGGCCTTTTTTCTTTGCACCAATGAGGCTCAATACGCTTGGAGAAGAACGCTCACTGGAGGGTTACCCCACCCACTCAAAGGGAGAAAAAACACTTATGCTCTCAGGGACTCCCAGACATGGATGGCTGTGGCATCACCAGGCATACGCCAACGCTTAGACAGCTGCACCACTCAGGAGCCCAGACATTTTTTCTTTACTCTCATAACCCCCTGATTGTCTCATTTAGGTCCTGTAGTCAGATGTTACACTAATTAAGTCATTAATTAAGTCTGGAAACAAGTTAAATGGCCTCACAGCAGTCTCATAATGAGAATTATTAGACATTAAGACAGTTTAGAAGCTGTTTAAAACCCGAGACCAGTCTGGATATCAATGAAAGCAAAGGAAAAGATCATTATCCTTATCTCAAGACTCTCCTGGCTAGAAGAGCGAAAGAAAACCTCCATTAGGATTCAATATATTGCTCTAATCACTCTATAATTCAACAACTACCTACACGTCACACTGTGCCCCACCAAAATAAACCCTTTGAAAGATGATGTGAAATTTATTTTGACCGACTGGGAATGGACTCAGGCTTTACGTCCTCCTGTAATCCTCATTAATGGCCTGTCACACTCAATAAACACACAAATGCATAAACAAGGATCCTCACGACATCCCATATGATATTAACCTCCTAAAAGGACATTTCTGATTCAAACACGTCCCCCCGTCCCTCTCCCAAGTGCTTGTGCCGTTTGTAATCAGTGATTAGACTTTCCACTGGTGTCACTGTTCAGGGCTTCAGGACAGGCCTGGAGGAAACAGGCAGGATAAAAGGGGGCGCCATGCGCGCGGGGCGACAGCTGCTGTCCGGAATCCAGTATCTGGCCACCACAGTTACACAGGGACTTTTATAGAGAGCACTGGTGGACACAGGAGCTCGTCCATTTGCCTTTCAGTTGGGAGACAGGGAGCGGACTTTAGACCCGCCGCAGTGGCCTGGGAATCAGGACTGGGACCGCCGTGCTGACCCACAGACAGTGCTCAGATTTGGGCTCTTATGAGAGTCAGGAGGAGGAGGGACTGTTAAAGAGGTCAGAATGTTTTTTGTAAAGTTGGGAATTGTATTTTAAAAGTGAATGCATGAAAATAATTGTAGATTTCTTCTTGATTTTACTCATTTTTCATGTTTTTTTTATCAGTTTATTTAAAAAAAAGTTAAAAGTGAGTTTAAAAGTGAGCAGGATGTTTAGAAATATGACCTTCTGCATTGCATTCTAAATGTGTAAAACTTTTAATTAGATAATTAATTTGATAATTTACGGTATGCAGTATAATATGGTTACATCACAGAAATGATATATTATTAGTTCTTTAAGCTTCAAATATAAATTTCCTGATTAAGTAACAGATAAATAATAGACAGATAATGTCCATAAATAGGCAGACACCATGGCCTGTGTGAGGGGTCCAGCTAATCCCAGCCAAACATACTTTCCAAGGCTTAGATGGCAAAAGTCAACTTACTTACCACTTACCTTCCACTTGAACCTCCCCTACCGCATCCTTATAGCCTCCGTTTAGTGAAAGATACCGCGTCAGACTTTGGGTTGTGTGCATTTAATTGGAAATAGGGGACACTGTGCTAACCTGCTGGGTCATCAGACAGCTGTACCTTCTCGACAAGGTCTTTGGTGGTCTTTGTCTTTGGTGGGGCTGGACTCCTTTGCCATTAATCTTTGAGTACAGGCCTATAAATGCTATAAATGTCATGGATTTCACCTTCAGAGACATGTTAATATGTTGTAGTTTGGTTCCAATGGCCATTTTAGAGGTAGATGTGGTAGTTTAAAGGACATGACACATTGGCTGTGGATCATTTCTTATATTTTCCATAATATTATATATATATAATATTATATTAATATGCTATTTTTCACTTTTTTGACATTATGTGAAGCTGGCAGTTGTTTTTTACATTGTATCAGGATTTTATGACCAATAGAAATGCTCCAAAATGACTCGGAATTAAGCATTTTTCCATTGACTTCCATTGAAAGTTAATCGAAATGAGGGACAAATGCTCAATACAACTCTTTCCAGCACTAAAACCCAGCTTCATTAACATGGACTGACCGCTGTTGGGCTGAGAGCTCTGTTAAAGGTCCTCTTGTCTAATTATCATGTTTGTACTGCACTGACGAAAGCTTCAGTCAGACTCGTTTGCTGGCTATACTGACACACAGACAAAGCTGATTCTCTCACAGAAGGTCCCAGAATTCTCTTGTGTGTGTGTGCTGACACCCGCTCGGTCTCGCCACATAGCAGTCCTCAAAAATAGCCAGGGTCACATGGCTCCACAGACAGGGGTTAAAATTAGGCCTTGCGTATTGTGCTGGGATCCATTTGGTCAGGGTTGGGGCCTCCCCTCTACCCAACTGCACCTTCTTTTAGATCACGGACTGAACTGGATTCAGTGTGTGTAATGTGTCATACAGTGCTATTAGCAGTACCCATTAGCAGCGTTAGCCTCGTAGCTCCAGTGTGCTTTAATAAATACTCTCTGAGTAAATGGCCACCCAGCCCGACCTGCTGGAAGACTGCCCGCTGAGGTCCCCTCCACCTGCGTCAGACCAGCTGCCACCTACCAGTCCGACCATCAGGCCCCCCACCCACCACCACCCATACCAGACCAGCGGCTCACCCTCCTACCACTGCTACCTGTTTAATGATCATGTTCAAACCTAAATGGACTCTTAACTATCTGCACTATTAATATCACCACTATTAACTATCTGCTGTATCTGGTTCGGTCACTTTTATCAATAATTAATAAATAGTTCTGATCAGAGGAGGACGGGTCGGGTCCCCCTTGTGAGTCTTGGTTCCTCCCAAGGTTTCTTCCTCCAGATCTGAGGGAGGTTCTCCTTGCCACTGTCGCTATTGGCTGCTCACTGGGGGTCTTTGATCTTTCATGTCTTCTTTTATTATGTATTATGTATTTATTAGGTACCCAAACTGCTTTTGGTATTTGTCAGTTCTTAAAGCAACAGTTTAACGAAAAAGGACATGTTTAGTGTCTGACACACTGGAGCTACGAGGCTAACGCTGCTAATGGGTACTGCTAATAGCACTGAATGACACATTATTATCTATAAACATAAAGTTTCTTTATCTAGAACCGTGGTGCTGGATACACTGACACACATTCATCTTAGTTTGGAGTTTTTTTTCGCGTTCCCATACCTAGCATGGCCCTGGTTTCCCATTGAGAGAGTGTGTGTGTGTGTGGTTTAAATGGGCCCCCAGAGTAGTGGGTGGGCTGCATGTCCACATCGGTCAGTAAAATGGATCAGTGTTTGGACCTAGAGCTGTGACAGTTTTTGGACATTGCGGTGGAAATGCTTATTGCTGATTTGTGGATTTTGTGATGTCACAAAATCAACAAATTTACCGTGCACATAAAAGCCCATTCAGCCTAGCGCACTTTAGCCCAGTCCATTCGTCTGGAGGTGATGAATCGACACATTTACCGTTTCATGAGCTTTGACTCAGGCTTTTTCCAGTGGGCGGGGGTTATGTAAATGTTGGGTACTTATATGATAGATATATATATATATATATGTATATGTGTGTATATATGTATATGTATGTATGTACATGTATAAATATGTGTATAAATATATGTAAATGGGGTACTTACTTATGTACCCTAATATATACCCCAATATATAAGTTGAGACTGTGATGTAACAGTTTCAGGGTTTTGGAATTGGCCCGTTTGCTGCTCTGTTCTGGTTCTGCTGGATGTTCTTCTGAAGGAGGAACAGCAGGATTTGAGCTTCACGGTTCGTCCCTTCCATCTACCGAACTCTTGTTTTTCAACTTAGGGAATATGACATATTTTCAAGGAACATGACAATATACACTATGTGTCCAAATGTTTGTGGACACCCCTTCTAATGAATGCATTCAGCTACTTTAGGTGGCACTTATTGCTGACACAGATGTGCAAATGAATGCATTTACACACACACACAGCTTGTCTAGTCTCTGTAGAGAAGTACTGCCAATAGAATAGGACTCTCTGGGGCAGATTAACATTGATGAACCTACTGGAACCGTGCTGCCTAATGCCATCCAAATGCTTTGAGCATGCATTGAGGAGCTGTGGAGCAGTGGAGAACTGTGTTCTCTGGAGTGATGGTGGTGGTGGAGCTCCATCCAGTACTTTTGGGATGAGTTGGGGAGTAAGGGACGGTGAGGTGGGGTGGTGATCATCATTATCCAACATCTTGACCTCACATATGCTTTTGTGGCTGAATGCTGTCAAATCTTCACAGCAATGCTCTAGTAGCAATCTGGCAATACCTGGACAAAAGCAGGATGTACTTTTTTTAAATACCCTTAATTTTAGAAGAAACAATGAATGAACAAGTGTCCCAATACTTTTGTCAATTTAGTGATTAAAAGCGTTTTGCTCTCTTCTCTCTTCAGGCTTCACCGGAAGGATCCAGAAACAGGCCCCGTCCAACAAGCGACGCGATGACCGACGTGATGAGCATGCGGGGTGCGACGACCCATGACGAGACAGAGACCATCAGTGACACAGAACAAAACGACACCACAGACCTCAACGACACAGACAAGCTGGATGACACAGCAGAGATGGACGACACGGGCTGCGAGGAGGCCGAAATGAACGGCGTCGCAAATTTACCTGAGGAGACCAAATCAACAGCGTCCAAGGAGCAGACGAGCGCGACGGCCAAAACCAGAAAGCGCGAGAGGCCTCAGAAGAGCACAGACGCTAGCATCACCACGGTGGAGAACATGTTCGACGTGGGCAACCTGGCTGATGACTTAGAAGAAAAGGATGTGGCCAATATGACAGATGTTGCACTGAAGCAAGAGGTATCAGCACCATCCCTCTGTATACAGTCAGTCATAGACGTCCCAGAAACTGACCCTGGATTTGATTGCATTCAGCAACAAAAGTGTTAGTGAAGTCCAGATAGCAGATACCAGGTTGGATGATGATCACTACCCCACCCTCATCCATAACTCCCCAACTCCAGCTCCACTGCTCCATACATGCTTTATACCCCTCTAGCCCACGCCTGGCATTAGGCAGCATGGTGCTGATAGCCTATTCTATTGGCAGCACTTCTCTACAGGGGGTAGACAAGCTGAATGTGTGCATTTGCACATCTGTGTCAGTAAAGGGTGCAACTTAACCCACTGAACCCCAGCTTTAATATTCAGTTATGAATCCTCATGCAGAAATGGTATTAATTTTTTGGTGACTGTTTAGCATATGTTGCCACATGGTGTGCCACAGGGTTCAATTTTGGGGCCTTTGAAATTGATGTCAATTATGATAAGTATTATAATAATGAGTGTAATAATGTTGTTATGAGAGTGACAGAAGTGTGAGGTAATATCCAGGGTCGTGGGGGTTAAAGTAGCTGAATGCATTCATTAGGATCATTAGGATCCAATCAGCCATAACATTAAAATCATTCATGTGAAGTAAGTAGCACTGATCGTCTGGTGCTAATGGCACCTGTCAAGGGGTTAATATATATATTAGACAGGGCCAACTTATGATGTTTAGACGACTAGACGTCAGAGCATCTCCAAACATCTCGCAGGTCTTGGTCCTTGGTCCTTAGTCCTCAACCAGTGAGCTATTGTTGGAAGCCCAAGGCTGACCGATAACGCGAAGGCCTGACGCGAAGGCAGGAGTTACTGAAGCACAAACTGCTGAAAACGTTCATTCTGGATGTACCTTGTGGAGTCCATGCCTCGATGGGTCCAACCTGTTTAGGTGGCTTGGGACGGACGGACCAGCACAATATTGGGAGGTGTTTTTAATACAGGTGGTATATATATATATATATAAATAGTCAGAAAGTTACCATCAAAAGGTCATGTTTAGGTCAGGTCATGAGTCCCAAAGGGTCAGAAAGGTCAAAAATAGTCATTTACATAATGTCATGGTGTCATTTCTAGTAAAAGAGGTGTTTATGAGTGTGTGTAAAGGTTCTAGGAGGAACCCTTACAATTCTATCGGGCCTTTACATTACACAAACCTTTAAAAGCTCACGAGCCTGGGCTCTGATTGGTCCAGTGGACTTAGGCGTTGCCACTGTGATTTGAGAATCGCTGAATGCTGTTTGCCATCAGCAGCCAGAGCCTGGGAGAGCACAACTGGCCTTGCTCTCTTGTAGGGGTGGTCACTTGATGGCCCTTCCTCCACACTGGTCTGATGCTGGTCAGCACAGGCGTCTGTTAGCTGTTGTATCACCTCCCCCCTTGGCTTCACACGTGTGGGAGGAGACATATGCCTCATAGTCTTCACCCTTCTAGTGTGGGGGGGGGGGATTCTTAGTGATAGGGGAAGTTCACAGTATTCACAAGCCTCTTTTTAGGAGATGGCTCTTCTCTCATTCGGTGGTCATTCATTCTCTCAGTCTGATGGACTCTCTCTGTGTCTTCTTGGTTGTTTTATTCCTATAGAAACTTCTCAAGTCCAGTAAACCTGTGCAGAGGAGCTATGTTCCTAAGACGGACAAAGGGGACGTCAAGAGCAAGTTCGAGGCCATGCAGAAGGTCAGAGAGGAGAGGAACCGGATGAGAAGCAATGAAGAGCAGAAGAAACGCAAGGAGCAGTACGTCAAAGAGAGAGAGCGGCTGCGCAAAAAAGAAATTGTCAGTACCTACACTCTTGACCTGACCACACATAGTAATGTCCAGCAACTCTGTCTGCTAAAAGATGGTCATGTGTTTAGACCAGGCGTATACTAACATGTGGCCAGCCAAGGGCCCACGTCCCTCATTTGTCTGGCATGCATGATACTGTTTCTACACTCTAACACTTCTGCCTTTTAAGGCCGACACATACACCGATCAGCCATAACATTAAAACCACTCGCAGCTGAAGTGAAGAGCATTGACAATGTGGTTCCAGTGGCTCCTAGTGGTCGAGGGGTGGATCTACATATTAGGCAGCGAGTGAACGGTCAGTTCTTGAAGGTGATGAAGGTGCAGAAGTAGGAGAAATGGACAAGTGTAGGAATCTGAGACACTCTAGATGTTCTAGATAATGACTGGACTGTCAGAACATCTCCAGAACATCATGTTCAGTCTTGTGGGCTTTTCCTAGCAAGCAGTGGTCAGTATCTACTGTACCACATGCCTTGGGGAAAGGGGCATAGCCACGGTGACCTAGCACTCAGCCCAATGCACCAACACCAACGAGACACACGTCTTAGCCCTATAAGGTTCTAAAGACAGCACTGAGAAGTGCACAATAAGTCCAGTGAGGTTCTCAATCGTGGCGCTCGTGTGAACCACGCCGAAGCCTGGGAGGGGTTGAACCCCTGTCCCTGCTTACTCACCACAACAGAACCCAACAGTGCTCCAAGGAACCAGTGAACCTCATGGGAACCCAAGGTCCCACCTCACAACTTACAGTAGTTAAAGGATCTGCTGCTAACGTTAACATCAGATACCACAGCAGGACACTTTTAGAGGTCTTGTGGAGCTCATGCCTCAACAGAGGCAGCAGGAGGGGGACCTACCTAATGCTAGACAGGTGGTTTTAATGTTTTGGCAGATCAGTGTACATGTAGATGAGCTCTGTTCTGTATTATGCTCCTTCTGTATTATGCAATCCAGCCTGAAACATGAATGGTCTGGGCTGAAGTGCGCTAGGCTGAAAGGGCTTATATATGCACGGTAAATTTGTTGATTTTATGACATCACAAAAAGTGGACGTTTCCACAAATCAGAAATAAGCATTTCCACAGCAATGTCCGAAAACTATCACAGCGCGTACAACAATAAGGGCAGCAGGAGCTAGGGCACACTCTAGGTTCAAACACTGATCCATTTTACTGACCAATGTGGACATGCAGCCCACCCACTACTCTGGGGGCCCATTTGAACCAATGACAGGTGACAAACACACACACACACACTCACACACACTCACACACTCTTTCAATGGGTCAGCAGGGCCATGCTAGTTAAGACAGTGTTAAAAAAAAAAAAAGTGAAACGCCCTGCAGACAAAGGCCCTGTCTTTTATGCCGGTCAGCCACGCCAGAGCCCTAATGATCCCTGGCCATGTCACAGAGGGATGGTCCAATCAGTATCCCCGCCGTGGGTCATATGTGCTGCTCTTACTGGGATTAAAAGCTGAAGGGCTGGCTGGGAGCAGCGTGCTTTCAGTGGTGGTGTCCGTGCAAAGCAGATGATCCCAGATAAAACCCTTCTAACCTCACAACGACTTGGTGTCTGATCCTCCGCAGATAAAAGAACTCCTCGCCTCCAGCGATGAGGAGGACGTGAAGCCGGCCAAGCCCGAGAAATCGTACGTCCCCAAGATTACAGGTGGGTCAGAGAGAGAGAGAGAGAGAGAGAGAGAGAGAGAGAGAGAGAGAGAGAGAGAGAATAAGGCCAGACTTTGGCACTTTGGACCAGGCGACCAGCTCAGCTGCAAAGCAACATCACCACTGCCCCCTTAATCCTGTTACCGGCACCAACTGTCCTGTTTTCTGTGGCGCATGCAGGAAGCGTGAAGGGGAAGTTTGCTGAGATGGAGAAGCAGAGGCAGGAGGAGCAGAGGAAAAGGACAGAAGAAGAGAGGAAGAAGCGTGTTGCACAGGAGGCCCTGGAGAAGGCCAAGATTCAGAAGGAGCTGGCCAAGAAGGCTGAGGAGGTGAGTGGGTATATATACTGTATATATATATAGTAGGAAAGCTCTGAACGGCTGAGCAATCTGGAGTAATGTAAGTGTAGTCATTCAGCTAATCCTCGGATACTACAGAGGGGAGTTATTTAAAGTTCTGCTCCAGAGCTTCGCCATATGTGCTGGGCGGCTTTAAAAACCTGGGACGGAGTGGAATGGAAGGGCAGTTCCAGTGCCCAACAGGGTCAAGCCAATGGCTGATTTGCAAAGCTCATTTGTGTTGTGATCCTTTTTTGACCAATGAGAAACAGGTTCCTTTCTAGTTTGCAGGCCTAGTTTTACTGGTTGATATACAGGTCCAAGAACCTGAAAGGTTCATTCCCAGCTGGAACCAAATAATAGTGTTATAATTCATAGTGGATACTGAATAATTCATAGTGGATACTGAATAATTCATAGTGGATACTGAATAATTCATAGTGGATACTAAATAATTCATAGTAGATACTGAATATTTCATAGCGGATACAGAATAATTCATAGGGAATACTGAATAATTCATAGTGGATACTGAATAATTCATAGTGGATACTAAATAATTCATAGTAGATACTGAATAATTCATAGTGGATACTGAATAATTCATAGGGAATACTGAATAATTCATAGTAGATACTAAATAATTCATAGTGGATACTGAATAATTCATAGTAGATACTGAATAATTCATAGTAAATACTGAATAATTCATAGTAGATACTGAATAATTCATAGTGGATACTGAATAATTCATAGTAGATACTGAATAATTCATAGTGAATACTGAATAATTCATAGTAGATACTGAATACTTCATAGTAGATACTGAATAATTCATAGTGGATACTGAATAATTCATAGTAGATACTGAATAATTCATAGTGGATACTGAATAATTCATAGTGGATACTGAATAATTCATAGTAGATACTGAATAATTCACAGTGGATACTGAATAACTCAGTGAATACTGAATAATTCACAGTGGATACTGAATAATTCATAGTGGATACTGAATAACTCATAGTAGATACTGAATAACTCATAGTGGATACTGAATAATTCATAAGGTTCATCCTGTCAACTGTGACAACATCTGTGGGCGTGTCTGGAGAAACTCACAATTGCGCAATGTCCTCTGTCGATGGCCCATGTTCAAACATGGGCTGGTTGGCTGGATAGACTCCTGAGCAGAACCACGTCAAGATCCAGAGCTGATTTGGTCAAAAAGAGCTATGTGAGAACTTCCTATATAAGCCTATAAGGCTTGTAATGCTTTTAAATGAATGGCAGGCTACTACTGAGCATCAGCCATCTGTGCTATCCTGTTAACACTGAATCATCCCCTGCAGAGGAGAAAGATTAACCCCTTCAGCGAAGGCCTGACATTGTTCCGTAATTGAGAGTTCAGGGGTATTTGGCACACAACAGCATTCTGTCAGCTGAGTGTTTACACATGTTTATAGCTGTGGTCAGCTACTCAACCATCACTACACCTCTTGTCAGGGTACGAAAGCTCAGGTCACTTTACTTAGGGAATGTTACTCTACAATATGCTGATGCAGGCGTTGTACTGAGTCCATCCAGCTCGTCTTAAAGCAGCATTATGTCGTTTTTTATCTTAAAATAACAGCATTAAAATCATTGCGATGCTCCACTGACCTGCTCAGCACGTCAGAAACCACACTATGCAACTTTGTGTTAGTGACCAGGACAACGCTGTCAGTACTGAAAATCACTCTACCGCCTCAGACCACATGCTTCTTCACCTTTCAGTGACGGTTCTGTATCTCTCAGTGTATCCAGAAATGCAAAAAAGCATGTTCTTCAGTGGCGGCTCAAAATGCAAATTACAGTGCATTTACATAGTGTCTATATTGGGAGACCAAATAATTCATAGCAAATACTGCATAATTCATTAGGGATACTGACATATTTAGAATAGATATGAAATACTAATAATTCATAATGGATACTGACTCATTTAGAATAGATATGGAATCACTTATAGTAGTTGCTGAATAATTCATGGTGGATACTGAATCATTTATAGTATTTACTAAATAACTCATTGTAGATACTGAATAATTCATAGTGGATACTGAATAATTCATAGTAGATACTAAATAATCCATGGTGGATACTGAATAACTCAAAGTGAATACTGAATAATTCATAGTGGATACTGAATAATTCATAGTAGATACTAAATAATCCATGGTGGATACTGAATAACTCAAAGTGAATACTGAATAATTCATAGAGGATACTGAATAATAGATAGTAGTTACTGAATAATTCATAGTGGATACTGAATAACTCATAGTGGATACTAAATAATTCATAGTAGATACTGAATAATTCATAGTGGATACTGAATAATATATAATAGTAGTTACTGAATAACTCATAGTGGATACTGAATAATTCATAGTGGATACTGAATAATAGATAGTTACTGAATAATTCATAGTGGATACTGAATAACTCATAGTGGATACTAAATAATTCATAGTAGATACTGAATAATTCATAGTGGATACTGAATAATATATAATAGTAGTTACTGAATAACTCATAGTGGATACTGAATAATTCATAGTGGATACTGAATAATAGATAGTAGTTCCTGAATAACTCATAGTGGATACTGAATAATTCATAGTGGATACTGAATAATTCATAGTGGATACTGAATAATAGATAGTTACTGAATCACTCATAGTGGATACTGAATCACTCATAGTGGATACTGACTCATTTAGAATAGATACTGAATCTATTCAAATCCAGTGCTATTTGCTAGCTAAGCTAACATTACATTTAGCTAACAGAAATCTGAGGTGATAGAGCTTGCTAGCATTCTTGATAGCCCTTAGCTATTTTCAAAAAGGCCAATGGTGTTGCATTGCAGGGTTACTAGATCATCTTTTCACATGTAATGCTGCCTTCAAATGTGGCCAAAAACCAAGTAACGAAGTGGTCAGTGTATAAGAAACAGTGCTGGAGCTGGGATGTGTGTTTGATATAGGCTATATACAGCAGCTCACAAGTCAGCTCGCATTCTTGTCTTAATAACTCCGCTATGCTGACATTTGTCTCCAAGAATCCTTAAACGTCTGCAAATACACCAGCTGGGGTTCTGGCACGACTCTGGAATCGTATTCCTGTGCAATGCTTGAAATAACTGTGATGCCACTCAAAGGCTGCTCATCCTGTGCTCTCCAGTGGGGGTCTAGGCTCACTGCATTGTTGGCCAAAGCCATGTTTGGTTGACAGCCAACATTAACACATTAGATTAGAATGTGGAAACGTCACTAAACCGTAAGAATGAGCCGTGATCAATTAAAAGATACTGAATCACTTGCAGTAGTTACTAAATAATTCATAGTGGATACTGAATCACTTAGAATAGACACTGAATCATTTATAGTAGTTACTGAATAATTCAAAGTGAATACTAAATCATTTAGAATAGATACTGAATCATTTATAGTAGTTACTGAATAATTCAAAGTGAATACTGAATCATTTAGAAAAGACACTGAATCATTTATAGTAGTTACTGAATAATTCATAGTGGATACTGAATCACTTAGAATAGATACTGAATCATTTATAGTAGTTACTGAATAATTCAAAGTGAATACTGAATCATTTAGAAACGACACTGAATCATTTATAGTAGTTACTGAATAATTCATAGTGGAAACAGAATCACTTAGAATAGACACTGAATCACTTATAGTAGTTACTGAATAATTCATAGTCAATACTGAATCACTTAGAATAGACACTGAATCATTTATAGTAGTTACTGAATAATTCAAAGTGAACACTAAATCATTTAGAATAGATACTGAATCATTTATAGTAGTTACTGAATAATTCAAAGTGAATACTGAATCATTTAGAAAAGACACTGAATCATTTATAGTAGTTACTGAATAATTCATAGTGGAAACAGAATCACTTAGAATAGACACTGAATCATTTATAGTAGTTACTGAATAATTCATAGTGGATACCAAATCATTTATAATAGCCACTGAATCATTTATTGTACTTACTGAATAATTCATAGTGGAAACTGAATCATTTAGAATTAATTCTGAATCATTTGTAGTAGTTACTAAATAATTGAAAGTGCATACTGAATCATTTGGAATAGACACTGAATCATTTATAGTACTTACTGAATAATTCATAGTAGAAACAGAATCATTTAGAATTGATACTGAATCATTTGTAGTAGTTATTGAATAATTCATAGTGGAAACTGAATAATTTAGAATTGAAACTGAATCATTTGTAGTAGTTCGTAAATAATTAATAGTGCATACTGAATCATTTAGAATAGACACTGAATCATTTATAGTACTTACTGAATAATTCATAGTGGAAACTGAATCATTTAGAATTGATACTGAATCATTTATAGTAGTTACTGAATAATTCATAGTGGAAACAGGATCATTCAGAATAGACACTGAATCATTTATAGTAGTTACTAAAATGAATCACTTAGAACACACATTTAAAATAGACACTGAATCTGGTTCAGTTATAATGTTCTAAACGCTCCCTCTTATAAAGCAGCTCTCTGCAGTGTCTGCCTCTGACAGAGCAGTAAAGCAGCAGCGGGTTGTAGAGCCCTGAATCGACAGGCAATAAAACTGCAAAGTGTCGAAAACATGTGACTGGCAACTGTTTCCCCACACTGTCTAAAATGGGCTGTGGCCCCTGAGCCACTTTTCCGACTGAATTAGTCGCTGCTATCTCGGACCAGCCCAGTGTGAAATGAGGCAGCTGAGCCAACGGAATGAGCCTTTCCTGTCAGACCTTATCTGCAGCCTGTCTGGGCCTGTCTTTGTCTATCAGAGTGAGAGAGTGTCCCAGTCACACAGTTAAACGACATCCAACATGGGTCAGTCCTGTGTATTTAAACAAGGTGTGTAAAAGTGTGGGTTTGGTATTTTTGAAATATGGAATAAATAATATTAGTAATATTTGATAGTAATTAATATTACTAATAACTGATATGAATTACTGAACAATCAGTGTAATCAATGTCAATGTGGTCATTTGTGCTTTTTGACCCTTTAAACAATACACTCTCAGAACGCACTGAACAGATTCACAGGTGGATACTAAATACCCCCAATACCCCCCAATTCATAGTTGTTATTTAATAATTCATTTTGAAAGTTCCATTGTTATTATTGAGTAGTAGATACTGAAGAATGCATAGTACATACTGAATAATTAGAATAGAATAGAATACTGAATAATTAGAATAGACACTGAATCATTTATAATAGACACTGAATCATTTATAATAGTTACTATAAAAAAATCATAGTGGATACTAAGTCATTTGGAATAGATACTGAATCATTTATAGTAGTTACTGAATAATTCATAGTGGATATTGGAGGGTTAATAGTACATATTCTGTATAATTCATGGTGGAATAGACATTTAATTATTTGTACTGGTTACTGGATAATTCATAATAAATCTGGTATAATTCATAAAGGGTACTGAAACATTTTTGATAAATTCTGAATCATTTAAAATAGTTACTGAATTTTAGTTTACTTTTTTTTTTACTAATTTTAGTAATAGTTACTAATTCAGAGTGGAGACTGAATAATTCATAGCAGATACTGTATAAAGGTAAATAATTTAAGATAATTCATAATAAATACTGAATCATTTACAATAGATACTGAATCACATATAGTAGTTACTGAAAAAAAGCATAGTAGATAATGAATAATTTTTTAGAAGTTACCAAATAATTCATAGTAGATACTGAATTAGTTAGAATAGATACTGAATCATTTACAGTAGTTACTAAATAATTCATAGTGAATAACTGATGGTTAATAGTAGATATTCTGTATCCAAATTATGATTTGTACTAGTTACTGGATTCAATAGAATTCATAGTCGATACTGCAGAATTCATATTGGATACTGAATCATTTATAATTGATTCTGAATAATTTAAGATGAATTCAGAGTGGATATTAAATAATCCATAGTAAACACTGAATAAATATAGTAGATACAGTATACGTCATGATACTGAATCATTTCTAATAGTTACTAAATCAATTATAATAGGTACTGAATCATTTAGAAGAGATACTGAATCAGTCATGATTACGTAGTTACTGAAACTTTCATAGTGGATACTGAATCATTTCTAGAAGTTACCAAATATTCATAGTGGATACTGAATCATTTGGAATAGATACTGATCCATTTATTGCAGCTACTAAATAATCCATTGTGAATCCTGAATAATAGATAATAGAGACTGGATAATTCATAGTGGCTACTGATTCATTTGGAATAGACAATTAATTATTTATAGTAGTTACCGAATAATTCATAGTGGCTACTTATTCATTTATAGTAGTTACAGAATATGACTAGTGTACTGTAATAACACATCACTGGTGCTTTGTTACTGAAATGACCTCAGGAAGGGGACGACAGCCTTCTGGTCAGAGTAGTGCCAGCCAAAGCACAGAAGCAACCCGGCAAGATCAAGATGAACTTTGAGGATTTGGAGAAGAGTCGAGAGGAGGAGCTCAAGAAAAGGACTGAGGAGGAGAAAAAGAAGAGATATGATGAGAACCGTCGCTCCTTCAGAGAGGCCAAGCGTCGCTCTGTCACCGTGAACCAGGTCAGCTTTAAACTCAGAGAAGGTCATGATAGCAGCACAGATATGGATTCAGACGCTGGTTATTAATATCATACTGGACATCTACTGGATCTAAACGCTACGGCTGTTCTGTATGATACAGCTCTGGACAAAAATAAAGAGACACTTCATTTGTTTTTCTTAAATTTGCATAGCCACGTGTCTGACAGCCGTTTTATTCCAGGGTTAGGGTTGGGGTTAGCTGAATTAGCTGAATCTACAGACTATGAATGCCATAAAGTCCCAACAGCAATGTGAAAGACTAGTGGAGAGCCGGCTGAGACATGAGAGCTGTGATTGGCCGTCGAGGTTATTTCACCATAGTGATTTCTGAATGCTCTCAGAGTTCAGATATTAGTACTGTGATTAAATCTGAATAATAACTTCTTTACATTATAATTATTATAATCATTTCTTTGCATTATTTGAGCCGCTGTTTTTGAGAAGTTGTCATTTCTACAAATAAATAAATAAATAAACAAATAAATAAATTGTAAATGTTTTTAGTTGGAATTGAGGGGAAATCTTGTCCATGGTTTATGAAATATAACGCTAATGTTAATTTCCCTTAAACACAATGACTATAAACAGTAAAACCAGAGAAACTGATCATGTAGGTGGTCTCTTAATTTTTTCCGGAGATGTACATCTTAACTTCTGAAACCCTGGATATCTGCCCACACTTCAGTTCTTCAAATGAACAAGTTTCATAGACCCTATGATAGAACCCTGTGGGACTCAATATAACAAAATATGCTAAACTGTTACCTGACATGATGTGCAAAGGACAAATAAATTAATTTGATTAATTTGAAATCTGAATAATCCCATTTAACCTTCGGTTGAAAAGACTGAAATGAGGTTGGCACACTCCAAAATACTCACCTGAAGTTATGGCCTGAACCGAGCGTTTAAGGAGTGCCCAGAAATGTCCAGAAACAGTGTGGTTGCTTCTGGTCATTCCATTATTTCAAATCCCTTAATACACAAACAGACTGCCTAGATGTTTTATCTGCATTGTTTTTATTTATATAACTAAAATTATATTTATATAATTTGGGTTGTGTAGGATGAGGATAGCCCGCAAAGAGAGAAGGAGCAGGTGACCCCGGGAAAGCTGCGGCTGACGTTTGAGGAGCAGGAGAAGGAGAGGCAGGAGCAGCAGAGGAAGCAGGCCGAGGAGGAGGCCAAGAGGAGGCTCCAGGAGGAGAAGAAAGCTTTTGAGGAGGCCAAGCTGGGGATGGTATTAATACCTAACATAAATGAATACATAATTAATACATAACTACAAAGACGTGCTTTAGTAATGTTAGTAACGCGCCTGTCACCTACCAGAGTGTTCTTCTCCAAAAGAGCGGATGAGGGTTGGAACCCAGCCTCCAGGAAGTGTAGGGAATAATGACTGCAGTGCAAGTTACAACATCTTAATTAGTGAGTAATTATCTCACTAATTATGGATTCTGCAACTTCTCCAGCTGCAGTGGAGCTTCCTAGTACTCCAGAACTGAAGTGTATTACTGTGCAGGGCGGAATATGCAAATTGGCTAATTGCACAGCAGTGAACTGTGTTTTGGTTGTACTGGGAGGGAGTTCAGTTGTAGTGGGAGGGGTTTCAGTGGCACTGGGAGGAGTTTTGGTTGTGGAGACCACCTGCTGAAGTGGTTCGAGTGATCGGATTGGTCTCTAAGATAAGATAAGATAAGATCCTTTATTAGTCCCAAAAGGGGAAACTCACAGTGTCACAGCAGCGAAGGGATAGCAAGACATTCAGATGCTAAAAGTAGATCAATTAGCAATATACACACAATATAAATAATAAACCTCTGAGAAAAACTAGATTATTGACAGATTATTGACAGATAATTACACATTGACCCTTAATTTCACATGAGGGAGGAGGCCGGAAATGGAAGAATAGTGCACATTGTATTTTTACATTGAGGGATCTCTATTCCCTGAATGTGTGTGTAGTTTAAGTGTGTGTGTATGTGGTCCCCTGGGAGCAGTGCTGGTCGTAGAGTCTCATGCATGGGGTGGGAGATGTTCTCCAGTATGGATGCCAGCTTGGCTGTCATCCTCCTGTCTCCCACCACCTGCACTGGGTCTAAGAGGCGTCCCAGGACAGAGCCGACCGGGGGGGGGGTTGGGTCATCACTTGCATTTATAAGTGGCTTGGCCTGATCCAGATACTTTTACCAGACGCTCGTCTCCAAGTACTTTACTGTTTACTCAGAAAATACCCTTAGGTAGCTTCCAAAAGATCCCTCTTAGATACCAGCTGAGTCTTGATGGGAAGTCTGGACCTCTTAACACTGAGGTGTATTACTCAGTAGCTACAGGGCCTTCTGTACAAACTGGAGGTTGGGCTATTCTCTGGTAATAGAAGTGTGTAATAACACTTTTGGCCCGCCGGCGGGACATTAAGGGCTTTTTAAGGGGTTAAAGGATGGCGGGTCACGCCGAGTCGTACTTGAAGCTCAATGGGCTTTTGGTACAGAACAGGTTTTAATCCTGATACACTGGAGAAGTAATTACAAGGTCTTAGACTCTATACTTCTCTGCTTGGATCTTCTCCTCTGGTGTGAAAGAAGAGTGAGAGGAGTGGTGTACAGTAAAGCAGCCCAGGAGCTGAACCAACACAACACCATCAGCCTAAACCCACCCAAGAGAGAAGAGAATCAGAAGATTAGTGTTGGGAAAGTAGATTCAGGGTCGGCCCAAGCCTTTATGGGGCCCTTTTTTTAGTCTTTTTTTTATTTGGGGGCCCTCCCCATACCACCACCTCAGCACCAGATGCTTCATCATTCCATGGGCTGTGTAAAACCATTTAATTTTGGCATTATTTAAAATATATATTTTTTATCATGATCTCTTGGAGCTCTTGGAGCCCCCCTGGTGGCACTGGGGCCCTAAGCGGCCACGTAATTCGAAGATGCCTTGGGCCGGCTCTGAGTAGATTTATACTCACTGATAAACTGTAGTAGAAGTGAAGTATTGTCAATAGCAAATACTCTTAACACACAAATCCATCAGGTCGCATCACGAGAAAGCTTTAAATCCAGGTCATCTTCATTCATCTCATCCATTAAAGTCCTACATGTGACAAATTAGCAGAGCAGTATGTTAAGGTGTAGCGGTCTGACTGTCTGTGGTTCAGTCATGGTCCATGGAATGTGATGGTGTCGTGGTTCTCCAGGCTCAGGACGATGAGGACGGGGACGGGGCGGCAGAAGACGAGAAGGAGGAGATCCGGCCTGGGAAACTGAAGCTCAGCTTTGAGGAACTTGAGCGACAGAGACTGGAGGAGGAGCACAAACGAGTGGAAGAAGAGAGGAAGAGACGCATCCTGGAGGAGAGGAAGGCCTTCGCAGAGGCTAGAAAGAGCATGGTCAGTTTAGACGCTGTGACTTCAAAATGTGCCATAACATTAAAACCACTGATGGGGCAGTGGCGGCTCAGCGGTTAGAGCTCTGGGATATTGATCACAGGGTTGTGGGTTTGAAACCCGGGCTCGGCAAGCTGCCCCTGTTGGGCCTTGAGCAAGGCCCTACACCCTTTCTGCTCCCAGGGCGCTGGAGTTGGCTGCCCACCGCTCCAGGTGTGTGTGTGTGTGTGCTCACTGCCCCTAGTTCACTAGTGTGTGTGTGTGTGTGTTCACCACCACGGATGGGTCAAATGTGGAGGACACATTTTGCTGTGGTGTACACCTTACCTTACCTTGGTGAAGTGAATCCCACTGATGATCTGGTTCTTGTGGATCTACATATTAGGCAGCAGGTAAACAGTGAGCTCTTAAAGGTGATGGAGGTGCTGAGGCAGGAAAACTGGACAAGCAGGTGCTCTTAATGTTATGGCTGGTTTGTGTACATGATCAATGGCTAAAGTGCATTAATAAGAACTGTACAGAACTGTAAAACCTCATGAACCCCTGTATTTGGATCTCATTTGGAAAGGCGGGCCTGGTCGCCTATCTGAGAGGCCATGGCCCTCGACGTGCCTGGGAGGGGTGCAGCTAATGCGTGGCTGGGCTGATAAATTTTGTTAAAGGTTTAGAATCGCAAAATCAGCCAGTAAACCAAATAAAAGTGTGTGTGTGTTGGAAATGACTAGAGCACTTTAGACCTTCTAGGCCTCCCAATCAAAAATCACACTGAATCGTTGCACCCCTATTAATATAAGCCGCTCTGGATGAGAGCATCTGATTATTGCCATGACTGTAAATGTAATCTCATCTGCCCCACACTGGAAATGTGTTAATTACTTAAATATAGACCATGCTGAGCCGACACGGCTTAACACCCAAATTAGCTTTAGCCACGCCAGCACTGAGAGCTGTGTTCATACTCTAATGTCTCTCACTTACTTTACATCTCTGAAATCCATTTAGTGGCTTTAAAGCATCAATCGGACCAACTGACCAGTCCACCAGCAACCAGTACAAATACTTAATTACTTTACTACAGTAGAAATGTTGGTTATCTAAACTTTACTGGAGTAATTATTTATTATTTATTTATACATTTTCACCCAATTATCTGAACTTTCTCCTCCTTACATTTTAAAAACAGCCTCGTTCCTCCTATTTCATTCCCCTTTGTTTTCATTCCGGCTCGTCATCAATAAAAACCCTCTCCAGATAAATCTCTCCATCCGGAAAGTGAGAGTCTGATCCTGATTGGATGAGAAGTATAAACACACACCATTCTGACTCCCTATTGGTTTATAAGAGATCCATCACACCTGCACACGTCCCGTCACTCTCCAGCAGATCACAGCAGACGTCTGTAGTCTAGTATGAAGACTGTGTCCGTGGCAGAGACTCAAGAGAGCTGCAGTGAAACGTCCCGACTGAGCCCCACATTTACATTCCAATAAAGCTTATTGATCACACGCCTCTGAAGTCTGACTTTCTGCAGCTTTACTAAACTTCTAGACAACGACTCCTCATATTCTCCTCCATGAAGCTCATGTTGATGCTCAGTAGAGCACAGAGACGCTCCTTTAATAGAGCTGATATTACTGAAATGCTTCATTTTCAATGGGCAGATCTGCAGCTGAAACAGGAGCCTAGTGCAGCCCAACATTTTTAACATCAACATTTTAATAGATCATTCTCCTCATTATGACTTTTAGAGAAATGGGGTTTTGGGGAAGGGGGGGGTAGTGCACTATAGACCCCTGTGGCGCGGCCTAAGCTTTCGGCCTTTATTTTCCTTCCATTACTTTTACTTTTCTACTTGAAGTCGTTCTGAAACCAGTACTTTTACACTTTTACTGGAGTAAAAAGCTTCAGTTGATACTTCAGCTTCTATAGAAGTCTTTTAAAACCCCGTATCTCCACTCACTTCTACCTGAGGAATGAATGTCAATACGTTCCAAAACTTTTGCCACCAGCTTTACCAAAATGTCAACCAGTGTGACCATCTTAAAGACCAGTTTGGTACATACAGTACCTTATGCTGGTCAAGAGCTAGTTTTCTTCTGGATGATCAGCTTTCCAACCACTTTGACCATCAAATACCAGCATAGACCATCTGAAACCAGTTTGAAAAAGCTGGTCTTGAACCCTCTCATTACCTTTTAACTAAAGTACTGTATTGTGTATCCCGTCTTGTCCCCGCTCTCAGGTTCTAGACGAAGATGATGATGGCCTGCTGGCTACGATGAGCGCAGATGCCGGTGCTACACCAGGAAAGCTGACCATCAGCTTTGAGGAGCTGGAGAGGCTGAGGCGCGAGGAAGAGCAGAAGAAGAAGGAGGAAGAGGCCAAGCGGCGTCTGGAGGAGGAGAAGAGGCTGTTCGCAGAGGCTCGGAAGAACATGGTACAGCGAGATGGTGCATGTGGACCCTATATGTGGTGTTTGCATGGATCAGGCCGGCTAGTGCTGCTCTAAACCGGTCTGTTACTCAGATATAAACTTAGGCTGAATCTACAACGGCTCCAAACGATGCTGCAACGTGACATATTGGATTTTACGAGTTGTTCATTTATTAGACACACCACTGTAGCCCTGGGTGCAATTTTACTTCCTCCACAAGGTGGCGATACTAGTAAGATCTGTGTATATATATATATATATATATATATATATATATATATATATATGGAAATGGCCTAGGTGGGTTCCAGGTGGGCATTGGCTTTGTGTGGGCTTCCCAAATGGGCCCCATTCTAATACCACGTGGGTCACCTCTAGGTCCAATGTGCAGTGTACATCCCAGATGGGCTCATGTTTAACCCCTCCTGGTATCACCACTAACCCTGGTGGGCATCCCAGTCCCCAGGTCCCAGAAGGGCTATACATTTAGGCCCCCACATGGGCATGTTATCTTGAATACACTGGACAATTTCACTTGCCCCTGGCAAGTTACTGCCTTACGCAATTGCCCGTGCCGACTATGTCCAGGAAACTCTACTGCGGTCGCCCATCTGTGGTGGTTCTTTTTCATTGATTGCTCGGGTCACTCACCCTCTATGGTAGGGGTAGGCAAAGGGGGGCATAGTTTTTGCTGATTTCCCTGCTCTTACACACCTACTAAACCTGTATAACTGTCTACACCATGCACCTATAGGCTAGTTGTTTCTGACAAATGGCCAGTGAGTGTATGTACAACCTGCAACTCATTATATTTCAAATGTGGAGCCGTTCTGGATTCAGGATAATTTGTAATGTGTCTTACGTCAGGGTTGCCCATCCCTCCTCCCAGAGATCCACTTGCACGATTTAGCTTGCTTTCAGATAATTTGAGGACACTAGGGGAAAAAATGAATGCTTGAATGGTTTATAGCACTGTTACAACTCACAGTAGCAGCAAAGTATAGCATAGCATAGCATAGCTTTGTTTTTAGTACTTTTAAAACATTTAAAATATTTTTTGTAATAATAGTAAATAGTAGTAAATAGAGTCTGGTTACTGGTTAGTGTCGCTGTCCCCTCGGTGTCCTCTCATTGAGGTGTGTGGTTAGCTAGCTGAAGAGATTGTAGCCAGTCTGCTCGGTTAGCTTTCAGCCTAGCACCTGCCTAGCACTCACTGCTCATGCGGTTCTAGTCAGCTCTAGTCTGAGGTAATCAGCCCAAAATGGTAAAAGCCTGAGACAGCTAGGGATATAGCCTAGCGCGGATACACGCTCGCTTCCCCAGCTTTAGCTTCCTCGCCCACTTTGACGGCCCCATCACAGGAAAAGCCGCAGTCGCGAGGCCTAGTTCCCGTCGCAACCAGTATTCCCATAGCTAGCAGAGTCTGGAGGTGATGAGCTGCTCTCCAGTATCAACACCACCATATGCTCTTGATAAAGTCCCTGTAGCACTTTTTCTAGTGGGAGGAGGTTTATGTAAATTTCGAGGGTGTAAACGTAATGAGTTAAGACTGTGATGTAACAGTTTTGAGGTTTTGGAATCGGGGCGATTGCTCTGCTCAAACAAAAATTTTTTTTACTGAAAGTGGAAATATTCTGGGGCATTATGGGAAATGTAGTGCCTGTAATGAATTTGCGTGGCATGCCCTGTAGTTCTGCTCAGCAATCCAGGATAGAATTGACTTTACCGCTGTGATTTGAGTGGGGCACAGCTACATTTTACTGGGCATGTAAATAGACCCTGTAAATTGGGCCTAATGACGCCCCCTGTGCAACAGTAAAGACTACAGTCACAAAAAAAAACATCATCCTTAACAAGCTGCTCATATTTATCAAACTCCTTCTATATCATGCAGCCCTATTTGTAGCTAATATCTACAGAATGGAGAGGGTAGACCTCCAGGAGAATGGGTGGGCATAGTTCTCTTCTTGCTGCTACTAACGGAGACCCTGGACACAATCATAACTTCTCATCAGAGTGTTGCTGCATGGTGAATGGATGCTCTGCTTGATAACTCACCATCTGAGCACACATGTTTAGAGCTAGCACCATCATTACTACTGTTTTAACACTGTAGGAAGATCCTTAATGCAGCAGATGACTAGACCATATCTACTCATGGTTGTGAACGTGTGCTCAAATGGCATTCCTGCAATGCTTCTGTTCTGCTTTCTCAAATTGTGTCTTCAAAGAGTCCGTCCCAGGATCAGGAAAATATGACCGCGTTGGGAGAAGGAGAAGTAAGGCACTTTTTCAAATGAGCATTGTTACACTGTGTAAATCAACATAATCAACATAACCTACAAATCAGGGCAATACAAAGACAGAAATTTAAAAAAAAGTGCTACTAAAATTTCAAAAGTTTGTGGACACCACCTCTAATCAATGCACTCAGCTACTTGAAGTTGCCCCTATTGCTGACACAGATGTACAAATGCACACACAAACACACACACAGCTCAGTCTGGTCATTGTCAAGCAGTACTGCCAATAGTACTCCAACAGGACTCTCTGGAGCAGATCAACACTGGTGAAGCTATTGGCTCCATGCTGCCTAATAATGCCAGGCGTGGGCTAGTAGAGGGGTATAAAGCCCCCCAGCATTGAGGAGCTGTGGAGCAGTGGAAGAGCTGTGTTCTCTAGAATGATGGAGCTGGAGCTTCATCCAGTACTTAAGTTGGGGATTTGGGGATGATGGAGGTGGCGTGGTGGTGATCATCATCCAACATCCTGACACCACTAACACTCTTGTAGCTGAATGCAATCAAATCCTCACAGCAATGCTCCTCCTCCAAAATGTATTAGAAAGTCTTCTTCTCTGGATAGTAGAGACAGTTACTCCAACAAAAGCAGGATCAGCTCTTTTTAATAGCCTTGATTTCAGAAGAAGCAGGTAAATGAGCAGGTGTCCCAATACTTTTGTCATATAGTGTATGGTTTGGTATATCAGTATAAAACAGGCACATGTGGTGCTCTAGTGTTTTAGATTATGCCTAATTCTGATGGATATGTTCTTTTCTGAGTATCTGGTTGTATTAAATGCTAATACTTTGCTTCTTCTCAGTTTCAAATCTGGTCATTAACACGTATCTCCTGATTCTCTTCTCTGGGTTTGAGTTGATTGGGGTGCTTTACAGTAGATGACCCCTTTCACTCAGCTGTGGAGCTGCAGAGTTGTATTTTACACCAGAAAAGCCTTAACATTAAAACCACTGACAGCTGAAGTCAATAGCTACCATTGATGATCTGGGTCCAGTAGATCTGGATCTACATGTTAGGCAGCAAATGAAGAAACAGTCAGTCCTTGAAAGTGATGAAGGTGTTGAAGCAGGAAAAATGGGCAGGAATAAGAATCTGACACTAACTGTGACCAAACTGTGATGTTCTAGACAACGACTGGGTCAGAACATCAGGCAGGTCTTGCAGTGGTCAGTACCCACCAAAAGCTGCTTATGCTTCTACCCTTCTAACCAAGAAAAATCCTAGAAGTTCTAGTTCAGGCTACTCTCTGGAGCTGCTAGCTGCATGTTTAGAAGTTCTGATAAGGCCTTCAGAACATGCTATTAGACAATTCAGGCAAACCAAGGTCAATCTGGGTCGTTTTAAAGGCATGACGATCTACAATAGCCGATAAATCTAATTTTAAACACAGTGTCTAATATATAATAATCAATAATAATAATGACGTGCTGGTGTGTCCTGTTGTGCCTGCAGGCCCTGGATGAGGACGAGGACGGCCTGGTGAGGACAGAGTCACAGGAAGCAATGCATCCTGGCAAGCTGGAGATCAACTTTGAGGAGATGATGAAGATGAAGGAGGAAGGCGAGAGGAGGAAGAAGGAGGAGGCACGGCGTGAAAAAATGGAGATGGAGAAGAAACAGTTTGAGCAGCTGCGTCAGGAGATGGGAGAGGTGAGAGCTCCAAAGATCTCAAAATGTCTGAATATGGTCCCAATTCACAGATGATGTTGCTATGCTTCCTAAAGCTCTTAACTCCTAAAACCCCTAAAGGTGCTGCAGAGGCTTCTTTTTAGGGATGTCTGATCCAGTGGATCCAGGCATATTTGAATGGATCGGGTCTTGGCTATTTTAATCCAAATCCGTGTTTGTTTTAACCACAATGTTCAGAGCGCCATCTGGTGTCCGCAAGGCGACATTAACGGCTATTATAGCTCCAGCCGGCTGCAGCAGCAGCAGCAGAGCGGACGTTCTCAGAAGGTAAATAAAGGAGTTGAGGTTCTGCAGTGTGGAGCTATTTTACAGTGGAACCTGAAAACAGACCATAATATCTGACCCTTTATAAAACTCTCTGAAATGCTCTCACTGTTTTACCAGCGGGAGAACCGGAGAACCGGCGCTCGCCTTTCTCTGTTCATAAACCAGAACCCATTCAGAACCTAAGAGGCTAACGCTAATGCTAACACACACAGCACATTCACCCACTATAAACCAGTTATTACACACCAGTAGACCAACAACAACCACAGATACCAGTCCAGAGTGTGTACCACTACACACACACTCACACACACAGGAAGTGATCAGACTGCAGTGTTGTAAAGGAGCTGGGAGCTGATTGGTCAGGGAGGAGATCAGACTGGATTATCAGATATTAAACACTATAAAACAGTGATTTTAAGAAAAGTCTGACTAAATTAAATCAGTCAGTCCAGAAAGTCTGATTATAGAATCTGATCCTGAAAATTAAGGATTTACTGATCAGATTAATCAGCAGGTCGTCTGATCTCAACTGTGGAGCTGGATTATTATTTATACACACAGAGATCAGATCAGATTAGATCGGTATCGGCTGATACTCAGCATTAAGAGACTCAGATTGGATCTGGGGGTAAATGACCTGATCGGGACGTCCCTAGTGATACCATAGAAGACCTGCTTTTGCAGGTTCTTCACGCTCACACATCTCTGTAGGTTCTCAGTGGAACCTAAAGTGGTTCTTCTATAGCATCGCACAAAGAACCCTTCGCAACACCCCAGCTGAGTCGAGCGTACTGCTGGGGTTGTCCAGCTGATGTTCTGCGTACTGTGTGCCTTTAGGAGGAGATCAACGAGACCACGGAGGTGGTGAGCACGGAGTACGAGGAGCTGACCAAGCTGAAGAGAACCGGCTCCATCCAGGCCAAGAACCTGAAGGTGAAGTTTGAGAAGATCAAGCAGCTCACCGAGGAGGAGATCCAGAAGAAGATCGAGGAGGAGCGGGCGAGAAGGAAAGCTATAGACGAGGAAATCAAGGAAAGAGAGGCCGAGCGCTGCTTGGAGGTAGGAGCCAGCGGGGTTTCTCGCTTACTGCTGAAATAAGAGAATAAGCGAAGTTCTGGCCTCTGAAACCGAGCCTAACGAACCTCGCAGCTCGCAGATCAAGGTCGTCTCATGTTAGGTGTTTGCGTGGATTGGCACCCAAAAGACGGGATGTGGTTTTATGCCCTGCAGGACGAGGACGAGGACAAAAAGAGCTCTGCTAAAGCGGAGGACGCTCCGTTTAGACAGAAAGTGGACATGCGTGCACGGTTCCAACAGATGGCCAAAGCTCGGGAGGAGGAGGAGAGGAGGAGGATCGAGGAGCAGAAGATGCAGAGGATGCAGTTCGAGCAGCAGGAGATCGACGCCGCTCTCCAAAAAGTAAACCTCTCGTGGGCCGCTTTGTTTAAGAGCTAATCGGCGGACTTCTTGGGACACCGCTGTTAATGCATGCCAGAGCTGCATGGGGTGTGCCTCTTTGCTTTGCCCGTTTTGTTGTCCCTCGGTCTGAAACCATAACCCCCCCAAAAAACGTGAACCGCTTTGTGGTGTGTGTTGTCAGAAAAGGGAGGACGACGAAGAGGAAGAGGGAAGCATCGTCAACGGCTCGGCGGCCTACGAGGATGAGGAAGACCAGGGCAGGTCGGGTGCCCCGTGGTTCAAGAAGCCCTTGAAGAACCAGTCGGTGGTGGACTCGGAGCCCGTCCGGTTCACGGTCAAGATCACGGGCGAGCCCAAGCCAGAGGTCACCTGGTGGTTCGAGGGCGAGATGCTGCTGGACTCTGAGGACTATCAGTACATAGAGAGGGGGGAGACGTACTGCCTCTACCTGCCCGAGACCTTCCCCGAGGACGAGGGGGAATACATGTGCAAGGCAGTGAACAGCCGGGGCACGGCCGCCAGCACCTGCATCCTCACCGTCGAAAGTAAGCAGCCGCAGCCGCAGTGCCCCGCTAACCTGCTGCATGCATGCAGGCCCGGTGTCGGGGGGGCAGTGAGTGGGGCATGGGCCTACCTATGGTGTTGCTACACCCTACTAACACTGAACACTGATATTCTGAAGGACAATTCCATTGAAGTTTTAGATTTTTGGCAGAATTCAATAGTTAGGATGTCAGCAGAGTCACTCAGGGTGGGTTTGGTGTGGAACTGGTGGGTTTGCCGGCGAATGGAAGCAGATGTCTGAAGCTGTAAAAGCTTCCACCTGAGAAACGTATATAACATATATATTTTAAAACCAATTATGGTGGAGGGATACATGTGGGGTGCTGTGAGGCAAATTTTTATTTATTTATTTTTTTACCACTATTTTATCATCATCAGTATTGTATAATTATATGTAGACCTCACAGACGGGTTTGGATAGTAAATAAAATAGCTTAATTATGTTAAATATATAAATATTAATATGGTTTTCTCTACAATGACCCACAATTTTACACCACACCCCCCTCTGAACGACTCCATTTACATCTCAACCACTGAATTATGAAGAATTTAAAAAATATTAATGGAATTTACCTTTACATATATATAAATATCATTATATATACTTATATATATAACCTTAATTAATGAGAGCACGTCTAAAAATTGAGCAAGGTTGGCCATAAATCCTCATTATATATCTAATATACAGTGCATATTTCCTTATGCCTATATATATATATATATATATATATATATATATATATATATATACATACAATTTCACACCACACCCACCTCTAAACAACTCTGTTTACAGAATTCAAAACCACTGAATTATGAAGAACACACACATACACACACACACATATATATATGTGTGTGTGTGTGTGTGTGTGTGTGTAAAGGTATATCCTATTAATTTTTTTTAATTCTTCATAATTCAGTGGTTGAGACACTGTATATATATATAGAGAACCTTAATAAATAAAGGTGCCTAGAAATTGAGCAAGATTGGCCATAAATCCCTTTGAGAAATAAACAGTGCATATATATATATATATACGATTTCTAGGCACCTGCTCTCATTTATTAAGGTTCTCTACATCAGGGGTTCTCAGTTCCAGTTGATGGAACCTGTTGTTCTGCATATTTTCACACCTAAATATAAAGGCCTTGCTGAGTTGGATCAGGTGTGGTGGAGCAGGCAGTAGCTGGAACCCTGCAGGGCAGTGGGTCCACAGGACTAGACCTGAGACCCCCTGTTCTCGGTGGCAGGTGGCCTTACGTGCACCAGCACACCAGACTGAGTGAGGTCATTCATATTCTAAGAAGAAATCAGACTACTGGACATTTCAGCCACACTTGCAAGAGCCCTTGCGCGGCTACTGCAGAGCTACACACTATGTGTCCAAAAGTATCCAGACACCTCTTCTTAATGGCTGAGTCCTCTGGAGCGGTGGGTGGAGCTCCAGCCAATACCTTCGGGATGAGTCGGAGTGGCAGAACCGAATCATCCAACATCTGACCCTGACCTCACTGATACTCTCACTCTCACAGTGTGCCTGAATGCAATCAAATCCTTCTCACAGCAATGTTCCAACACATCATGTAAAGCCTTTCCAGTGAGTAGAGGCTGTTACTGAACCCTTGATTTGGGAAGAAACTGCAGATAAGAAGGTGTCCACATACTTTTGGACATACGTTTTTGCATGGCTGTGCTGCCCACTTGCTTGCCCCCCTGACCTTTATGAGTGGCTTTGGCGGCCCAGCTCCTGCTTAGGTTAGTGGTGGCGCTGGTTCTGGTTCTGGTTCTGCTGCATGCCTGTTTCTCTTTACCTGCTACTAACACGGCGTTCGGACTGCATGACCTTCATCCTCTCCAGGCTGGTTCCTCTGCCTCAGGCTCATGATGCTCTACCTCTCTGTGTCTCTCTCTTTCTCTGTCTCTCTCTCTTTTCCAGCTGAGGACTACTGATGCGCTCCTTTTCCCCCTTCTGGAACTTTCCCTCGTCTTTTTCTGGTTTTCCTTTTGTAATAAGTTCATGTTTCACGGTAGGGCCAAACGAAAGAAACCTGTGGAGGAAGAGAGCTGCGTTTTTTCACCATTCCTCCCGAGGACGTAAACCCGGTGTTTACATACGAAACATGCACTCAGTGTCAGTAACTCTGCATTGGAAGTGTCTGGGATGAATCTGTGCCAAAGCAAACACACTGATCCCAACAGCTGATACACACACACACACACACACACACACACACACACTGCAAATGCATTTTCATTTAAATAAATAAATTAATAAATTAATTAGTTTTTTTTATGTTTTTGCATCACAGCAGCAGATTTTGAGCAAGAAGAGTTTTCTCAAAAATCAAACCATGAAGTCATTTATTAACCGTCAGCCTGAGCCTTAATATTTTATCTTAACATCTATTATTCAGAAAGTATTAATATATTAATATATATAAATATATAATAAAATACATCAACATATAAATATATTTATAAATTAATCATTTAAATCTGAAAATACTAAATGATTCAGTAATCAGAAAACAATATGGAGTATTCCGTAATTGATTAGTAAATATTATAATTGATTTAGTATTTGGTCTGGAACTACTAAATGATGTTCAGAAAATACTATAAAGTATTCAGTAATTGTTCTGAAATTACTATAAATTATTCAGTAATTGTTATAAAAGTATTTATAAGTGAATGAATACAAATAATTTCAGTAATTGTTCTGAAAATACTATAAAGTATTCAGTAATTGTTATGAAAGTATTAATAAATTAATAATATAAATAATTGTAGCAAATGTTCTGAAATTACTATAAATTATTCAGTAATTGTTATGAAAATATTTCTAAATGAATACTATAAATAATTTTAGTAATTGTTCTGAAAATACTTTAAATTGTTCAAAATTATTCTGTACTTATTCTGAAAATACTAAAGTGCTCAGTAATTGTTCTGAAAATACTACCAATTATTCGGTACTAGGTCTGGAAATACCTTAATCAGTGCTTGTTCAGAAAATATTATGAATTACTTTGTAATTGTTCTGAAAAATACTAAAGTATTCAGTAACTGTTGAGTAAATATTATAAATTATTCAGTACTTGGTCTGGAAATACTGAATGATTCAGTGCTTGTTCAGAAAATCCAATAAATTATTCAGTAATTGTTCTGAAATTACTATAAATTATTCAGTTATTGTTGTAAAAGTACTTATAACTGCATCATATAAATGATTTTAGTAATGGTTTTGAAAATACCATCAATTTGTTGAACAAATATTCAGAAAATCTTATGAATTATTCAGTAATTGTTCTAAAAATACTAAATTATTCACTATTCTGGGAAAAATAAGGCGTATTCAGTAATTGTTCAGAAAATACTTCCAATTATTCCGTACTTGGTCTGGAAATACTAAAAGTATTCAGTAATTATTCAGAAAATACTATACAGTTTAAAGTAATTGTTCACAAAATACTATCAAGTATTCAGTAATTGTTCTGAAAATACTACAAAATATTGGTATTGGAGATGGTATTTGGTGCTATATAGAACCACCTACAAAAGGTTTCCACCAATGCGATGAGCCTTTCAACCAGGTAAAGAACCGACCATTCTAATCCAAATGTTTGTTTTTTTTAGTTGTCCTGGGTCTAGATAGAACAACTGCCTTTACTAAAGAACCTTTGAAGAACCTTTGAAGAACTTCAAAGTGTTTGATTTCTGACTGAACTTTTCTTTGTTGACGGTGCAGGAGCTGCATTTCAGTTTAACTCAGATCTTTTTTTTTTCACTTATGATTAAAATGTTCACGTTTTTCTGATCCCCGTGTTTTTCTGTTGAAGCGAAGAGCTTTGTGAGTAGTCTCTGATCACTCTTTCTGAGCTGAGGTTTGCATAAAAAGTGACTTTAGGATAGGAGAAATATTTGTGATATGTAAACTTATAATAAAACAAATAAAAACTCAACCGCTGTGTGTCTTTGAGGTTCATTGATGCTCATGGAGGTCCCACCTCACAACTGCTATCATCTGAAAGTGGCCAGATATAACCGGACAGCTTCAGAGGTCTTGTGGGGTCCATGCCCCATGCAAGTTGGCACTGTTTTGATGGCACGAGGGGGACCTACACGATGTTAGGCAGGTGGTTCTAATGTTATGGCTTCTTAAATTCTTTCTAATCTAGCTAGCTATATAACTGAAGCTGAAGTCTCTGACCTCAGTCAAACCCTCCCCAGTAGAATAGTGACCGGTGCTGCAGGAAAGGCACGGTGTCCAAACACTTGTGGACATGTGGTGTGGTGCTTAGTTTTTAGGAGCCTCTCCTATATGCAGAGATCGCCACCGACCCATTTCAGCCACACGGTGGCGCTGCTGTCGCATCAAAGGCATCGTTGTCTGGCTTTTCAACCAGTAAATGAGGGCTAATCGCACAGCGCCTGGCGTCTGCACAGGCATCTATACTAATAATCACACTTCCTGTTTACATTTGTATGTTTTCCATGGTTACTATGGTGATTAAGACCTCACTTTGCAACTGTCCAATCAGCGAGCAATCAGCGAGCACGACCAGCCAATCCTGGCGCAGGAGGCGGACTTGGCGGAAAATGGGCGCGTCTCAAATCGCACATTACTCCCTGAAGTGCACTACACTATTTTCCACGTCCAAATTATGCAGTTACAGTCGCACGGACTGTGTCAGAATATAAATATGTTATGATATGTGATATATTAAACGTATAATCTTTGTATTTGTATGCAGAAAGATACGCTATTTTCGTAGCTGTTTAGTGCACTACATAGCTAGGGAATAGTGAGCAATGTGAGATTCCGCCTGCGGCCCCTCAAGCCGGTAAGTGTAGACCCTAAGTAAGACCCTAAACAGCTAGCAGACTCGCTAAAATCTATTTTTTTATATAATATTAATATATTAATTAACCAAAGCCTCGCGGACACGAATTTATTAATGATAATTATGTAAAAATGAAGGTTAGCTAGCAGAGGTGTTGCACGCACGCTATCTACGTTTGCTAGACAGCTAGCACTAGCTCAGCTAACCAAGCCCCCTTATCGGCGGTGGTCTTCAGCTGCTTGGTGGCGGTCAGCCAGGTCAGTCATTATGGGGAAAGATGTGGAGGAGGTCGCAGCGTCGCTTGTACGGGAATATCTCAGTCGAAAGGTGGGTGACCCCGAAATAGAGCCAGCTACACTATCAGTCCAAAAGTTTGTGGACACCCCTTCTCAGTTAATGCCTGGATATGTGCATAGATGTGCAAATGCACACACACACACACACACACACACAGCTGGAGAGAAGCACTGCCAACGACCCTATTGGGACCATGCTGCCTAATAATGCCAGGCATGGGCTAGTAGAGGGGTATAAAGCCCCCCAGCATTGAGGAGCTGTGGATCAGTGGAAGAACTGATGGTGATGGTGATGGTGGTGGTGGTGGTGGTGGAGCTCTATCCAGTACTTTTGGATGGGATGAGTTGGGGATGATGAGGTGGTGGTGGTGGTGGTGGTGGTGATCATCATCCAACATCCTGACCTCACTAACGCTGCTATTGTTGCTGATTGCAATCAATCAAATCCTCACAGCAATGCTCCTCCTCCAAAATCTAGTAGAAAGTCATCTTCTCTGGACAGTAGAGACAGTCACTCCAACAGAAGCAGGATCAGCTCTTTTAATATCCTTGATTCCAGAAGAAGCAGTGAATGAATAGGTGTCCCAATACTTTTGTCCAAACGGTGGCCGCTATTATAAAGAAGATAGCAGTGCATGGCTATGGCTGATTAACTAATCTCTTAAATCTCTTAAGTCATTTCCATGAACATGTGTGTGCAGTAATATTAATAATTATCTTCAAAAATGATCAAATAATTTCCAGAATTTCTAATTCCTAAAGCATCTCAGACATTTCAGAATAATGAGAAATCATCTCAGAATATCAGGAAGATCTCAAAGTAATGAGTATCTCTCTAATATCTCTTAGTAATTAAAATATGTAAATAATAAATATGTGCTGGATTATATTTTTCCAATTTCCATATATATATTTTATTATTATTTATATGATTCAAATATTTATTTGACCTTCTGATCAATTATTTATGGAAAATAAATAACACTTTTATTTATTTTGTGTCATATTTCAACACAGAGTTAAACTCAAGTAATAATTATAATTGATATTTTTAATATTTATCGTTTATAATAGTAATTATAAATCACATTTTCTGGAATTTTAAAAATTGGTGGAATTCCCCTTTCTTTTAAAGGAACAGTTCACAGGAAAGTCTTTTACCCTTACTCTAAACGCAGTCGATCAACCAGGCTGGAAGTAGGATTGCTCCTAGGCTATGAGGCTAAACTCAATCTTAACTCTTCAGGGCTTGAAGAAGACGATAGCCTGTATGGACGAGGAGCTTCCAAGAACGAGTTTGAGCATCAACAACCGATCAGATCTGCGCAGAATCCTCCACTTGGAGAGTCTTTATAAAAGGAATAAGGTGAGAGCTGGACTGCAGCGCTGCTCTGGGCTCTTCACAGCAGAAGGAAGGTGTTGAGGCTCTGATTACGTTCATTCTCTTGCCTGTGTTTCGTTCAGTCTGAGGAGCACCCTCTGAAATCCATGCTGGAGATCGTGGTGCAGGAGCGGATGAGAAAGAGTGGAGACGCAAAGAGAAGCTCCGTCATGGACAGCAGGACTCGGCTGTCCGGAGCGCCTGCCTCGGCCTTCGCTGAGGATGACGATGGAGCTCGTGTGTGGAGAGGTCCAGATCTCACGGATCAACACAGGGCCAGTTTGAGGTACACCAGAACCACGAACACCACGGATGCACCAGAATAGATGTTTTTGGGAATCACATCAGCACAGTCATATTAATAACATTTACACCAATCAGCCATAACATTAGTACCACCTACCTTCTTGTTTCTACGCTCCCTGTCCACTATCTCAGCTCCACTGACCATAGAGAAGCAGTGTGTAGCTCTATAATCCAGACTGTGTTATCAGTCTCCTCTCACCCTGTTTGTTCTTCAATGGTCAGGACCCCACAGGACTGACCACCACTGAGCTGACTGTGGTAGTATTTGGGTGGTGGGTCAGTCGTTTTCAGCACTGCAGTGACACTGACTGACTGACCTAGTGGTGGTGGTGGGGAGTGTGTTAGTGGTGTGTGTTGCAGCAGTGCTGCTGGAGTGCTTAAACACTGTGTCTGTCTGTCCACTTACTGTCCACACTCTATTAGACACTCCTACCAAATTGGTCAGAGACGGACTATTCTCAGTCCAGCAACACTGCTGTGTCCGATCCACTCATACCTCCAACCCAACACACACTACTGACACACTCGCCACCACCACCACTAGGTCAGTCATTCAGTGTCACTGCAGTGCTGAGAATGACTGACCCACCACCCAAATGCTACTACAGTCAGCTCAGTGGTGGTCAGTCCTGTGGGGTCCTGACCATTGAAGAACAAACAGGGTGAGAGGAGGAGGCTGATATCAGAGTCTGCAGAGAAACAGATGGAGAACTACAGTCTGGACTTATAAAGCTACACACTGTTCCAGTATGGGAAGTGGAGCTGATGGAATGGACAGTGAGTGTCATGGCTGACCGGTGTAATTCAGGGGTAGCTGATGTGGTCTAATGTGTTATGTTTCCCTAATTGATCTGCAGTGTATCTGAGAGCAGCAGTGCCGTATCACAGCCTATAGCACCGGTGTCAGCAAACGAGACTCCTCCACCAAAGAGTGAGAGAGGCGTGTCCTCCTCAGGCCAGGACGGTCTCTTGCCGGCGGGTAAAGTGTGGTCAAGTTCTGTGAGAAAGAGTGAAGATGTGGATGGCCAGGGGAACAGGACCAGCAGAATGAGGAGAGGCATCCTGGCAGGCCCCATCACTACCTCGACCCAGGTTTGTCTTTATGTCTGAAGCCACTGGTAGACTGCATTGAGTCGTACACGATATGGACAAAAGTTTTGGGACACCTGCTTATTCAATGTTTCTTTTGAAATCAACTCCTCAAACCCAACAGAGCTTCCAGGCTTGTAGTGCTCACTCCTGGTCTTATAACTTACAAATGTGATAGATAATGAATAATGTCCAAATGTTTGTGGACACCTCTTCGAATGAAGGCATTCAGCTACTCTTAAGTTGCACCCATCGCTGACACAGCTTGTCTAGTCCCTGTAGAGAAGTACTGTCAAAAGATTAGGACTCTCTGGAGCAGATCAACACTGATAAACCTCCTCTAAAATCAAGTAGAAAGTCTTCTTCTCTAGACAGTACAGACAGTTACTCCAACAAAAGCTGGATCCACTCTTTCTAATACCCTTGATTTCAGAAGAAGCAGTGAACGAGCAGGTGTCCCAATACTTTTGTCCCTATACTGTGGCTAGGATAGAATAAGTCACCCGGACTATTCTTGGCCCCTTTAATTAAAAATAATAAAAATGAATTTGGTGTCTTCTCATAGGAGAACAGCAGGAGACGTCCTGCCCGAAAAGCAGCAGGATCTTTGTGCCTCTTAACCAAGCCTGACGACGACTCTGACAGAGCGAACTGGATGAGCCAGAGCTCCAGCGTGGAGCCTGACGGGATCGACCCTTCTGAGACCGATAGCAGCGGGTCTGTCAGTTCGCACAGACCGAGTATGAATAATGACGGGTCTGATGGGCTGCAGAGAGTTAAGTCACACAAGTAAGTTGCACTTCCTCTGTGTTTTCATTGTCTTTAAACGAGGTGGAGTGCATGAACAGCGCGCTGTGATTCCGCCCATCAGTCCAGATAAATAAATGTTGGGATATTTATTGCCTAGGACGTTATGCCATGGCTTTTATGTACTTGTGCGTGTTCTGAGCTGAGGTTTTGCTGTTTCCTCCACAGGAACAAATCAGCGCGCAGTCCAAGAGTTGATGGTCTCCACATGGAGGGAATGGTTTTGGGTAGTGCATCTATAATGTTCTACAGACTGCAATTCATACCGTGGGCCTCAGCCAACGGAACTGCAAAATAACATCTGTAATATAGCTTTGAGATTGTGCTCCTCAATGCTCTGTGTTTAGGGTATCAAAGGATGAGAGCACAGACAGCCTCCGTCCTCTTTTTGGACCCCAGTCATGTCCATGCATGTAGTGTAGTGTAATGTATGTGTGCAGTTCTGCCCTTTTTAAGTAAAATATCGGGTCACGATCTCCTCGTCTTGTCTTGCTTTGCAGACGACATAGATGATGATGATGATGATGAGGAGGACCTGCGGGGTCTTTCAGCAGGGCCGGTCCTTCGCTCTTCACCACCTCAGCTCAATTTGGACAAACATCCCATGGACCAGCAAACAGCTACCGTAAGCTTGGCATCCTTAAAAATAGCATTTACACGATATGGACTAAAGTATTGGGACACCAGCTACTTCATTGTTTCATTCTAAGTTTATCCTGCTTTTGTTGGAGTAACTGTGCTTAGCATTGCTGTGAGGATTTGATTGATTGCATTCAGCCACAAGAGCATAAGTGAGGTCAGGATGTTGGATGATCATACCCAACTCCCCAGTACTGGATGGCCAACAGTTCTTCCACTGCTCCACAGCTCAGTGCTGCTGGGGGGCTTTATACCCCTCTATAGCCCACGCCTGGCATTAGGCAGCATGGTCCCAATAGGTTCTGATGTTGAGTCCTGTTCTAGTGGAGAAACTTCTGGACAGGGACTATATAAGCTGTGGGTGAGCATTTGCACATCTGTGTCAGCAATGGGTAAAGCTTAAAGTGGCTAAATGCATTCGTTAGAAGGGGTGTCCACAAATATTTGGACATAATGGGGGGAATACTAAATAAAGGCTAATGGTCTTCGCTTTGCCAGCTGCCTATGAATGCAATCTTTTAGGCTCTCTAAATCGAAACCCGTCTCGTCTTATTCTTTACGGTTGTAAAATGACCTGCTTTTATTATTTCAGGCCCTGAAGGAGATCATATTCGGCTCTCCTGTTATGTGCTTTAGCGAGGAGTGGAAACGCCAGAGTTTCACCTTTTCGAACACACCTGATCTGAGATACGGGATTGTGCAGAAGAAGGTATTTCCTCCGTCTGAAAGCAGGGGTAGACTCCACTGACAGTAGGAATAGGTTCGATAACATTTTCAATTTTCAAAGTTTCAAACACTCAAGTGAGTCAGATTTCCTTCTCCTCTGACATTTTCCTACATTCATGCCCATAAATGCTCATGGCAATATTGGGCTTTCAGAGGTTTCTTAGTACCAGTTCCATAAAAAGCCCCAAAGCATGCTTGGGGCCAATGAATGCTTCAGCACTCCATACCCTACACCACATTCGTGATGCGCACTTCCCCGAACCCCCCCCTTATGGTTGCCCAGACCGCAGCTGTGATTAGTCCGCTTGGTAGCGTCGTATTTCCGCCCTGACCAGCACTTTTAAATTCAGTTGGACGAACATGGATCATGGACTGTGCGAACGCTGAGAGCAAACATACCCGCATTGGCACTCTGCAGTGCCAGTCCTTCACTCTTCACCTCAGCTCAATTTGAACAAACAGCCCATGGACCAGCAAACAGCTAGTGTAAGCTCAGCATCATTAAAAATAGTAGAAAAGTTACACTATATGGACTAAAGTATTGGGACACCTGCTGCATGGACTCTCCTCTCCTCTGGCGGCATGTGCTCCAACTCCAGCATAATTCGCTCAGTTTCAGTCAACACAGTTGCCTCGCCGCAGCAGCATAACCCAGCCTTTACCAGTTGGTTCAGTGTTTTTGAGCTTACATACCTCACCCTTATTCCTCCAAACCTCTGTGTCTCATCTGACCATAAAACTTCCCTCCAGAAGGCTTTTTACTTTTGTCTCTCGTGTTTTGGCTGCAAACGTTTGTCCAGCTTGAAGGTTTTGATTTTGGCGCAGTGGCTTCTTACTCTCTCAGTCCAACGATGATGGAAAACCTGCTTGACTCGTGTTACAGCAGCTTATACTGCATGACAGGCCAGTTCTTGGGTTGTTTCTGACCATCTGACCCAAACCAAAGTTAGTTTTATGCTTCTGCTGAAGTGTAAAGGGTAGTTATTCTGAAAATTACAGTTTCTGTTCTATTAAAGTTAAATAAGTACTTGGAAATGTGGCAGAGTGAAGGTAGAAGATGAACAGCTGGAGTCAATTCTTTGAATCCACGACATTAACAAGACAAGACAATACACACACGGTGGACAGTGAGCACACCTGCCCGGAGTGGTGGGCAGCCATTGCTCAAGGGCCCAACAGTGGCAGCTTGCCAAGCCTGGGTACCTGGGTATCGAACCCACAGCCCTATTATCAATAGCTTAATCAGAGCTCTAACCACTAGCCACCACTGCCCCTAACAGCTCTCTGGTAGCTTCTGCATCTCATTTCTCACTTACTACTCGTCCCCCTGGCTGCAACGCTCCCTACAACCCTAACTGAGGCTTGTCTTTCTTGCCCTTCATCTCACAATCTTTATTAATCAAGCAATGCTGGACATTCGTGGCACCAGGACCTGGTTAAAAAAAACAAAAAACGTATTGTCAACCCCTCTGGTCATACTTTTGCTACCTTCAACGTCACTCCAGGGGTTTCACAAGGATCAGTCCTTGGACCTCTCTTGTTTCCGGAGGAATTCTGGGTTACCATGCATGTCTGAATGGGGCTTAATAGTGAATTGCTGTTTGAAAGATGTGCTCAGGTCTAAAACAACAAAAACCAACAAAAAAATGAACGCCATTAACAGCAACCCTGACTTCTCCACCTGTAGGAAGATGGAGATTTCATGCTGGTAAAGAACAATCCTCCACTTTTACGGTGGCATTGCGTAGAATTGTTCTGAGCAAAACTTTAGCAAATAGAAATTGTGTTTATTTATTGAAGATTATGTCTAATTTAATACATTAGCAAAAATTATGTTTTTGCCTCGCTTTATGAATACATTATTTTCTTTAAAAAGTCCTGGGACAAGAGTGTGTGTAAACGAATATGCTGTTTGACCAGGGTGGGCCGTGCGGAGTGCTCGCTGCTGTCCAGGCCACTGTTCTCCAGAAACTTCTGTTTGAAAGAAGCAGCAGTGACTCGACGTCCGAGTAAGTGCTGTCAAGCATCAATCATCTTCCATCTTCATGTCATTTGGCCCTTCTTACGTCATTCGGATGAAATTTTCTGCTTCTGCAATATTGAGTTATTTCACTGTTGTTTGGATTTTATCGGATTGGCATTCATAAACGGGCCAATGTTTATGACGAAGGCATATTTCCAGTTCGTAAAATTGTATTTCACCAATTGATAACCGTCACAGGAGGATATGGGTTTAAATCACATTATTAAATTTCACCAGGAGGCTGCGGGTTTCAGACGCTGTGAGGACGAAGTGTCTGGCCGAAGCCGTGGCTGAAATCCTTTGGAGAGCCGGAGGCAGGAAGAAAGCCACTGTTGCTGTGTAAGCACATGAATAATTTACTGAGTCTGAACGACTGCTCAGCTAAAGAAGAAAACGACCGTCTTACCCGCATGTGGTCTCTCTCTACAGAAACTCGGGCCGGAGTCTGTTCACACCAGTGGGCCGCTACAGGTCCGAGGGGGTTCTGGAGACGGTAAAAATGATTCTCTTCTATCAGCATCAACCTTTCAGGCCTTATTGAAGCTGCTTGCGTCTGCTGTTAAAGCCCGTTCACCATAAGGTTGGACGCTGTGTGGTCACCACAGTTGTACGGAGTGATATCTGAGCTACAGTAGCCTTTCTGTCAGCTCCAACCAGTCTGACCACTCTCTCATTGACCTCCGCCATTCTGAGAAGCTCTAGACACTGTCTGGCTGAAAATCCCAGGAGATCAGAAGTTCTAGAAAGTCACTGATATCATATCTGTCCTACATTCTGATGGTTGATGATTTGAACATTAGCTGAAGCTGCTGAAGCATTTCCAGCCACGTGATTGGCTGATTGGATAATTGCATTAATGGATTGGTGTACAGGCTATCTGAGCACCTGGGGAGCAATTGGGGGTTACATGTCTTGCTCAAGCCATGGATGGCAGTCTTACCAGATGTAAACACCCCCGAGATCGGATTGAGATCGGATTGAGATCGGATTGAGATCGGATTGAGATCAGATCATGATCGGATCATGATGGGATCGAGATCAGATCGAGATTGGCTTACTCAAACCACATTGAGAGGTGATCAGAGACCGGTCTCGTCTGCATTTAATACAAGTGTAAACGGGATGATGTTTACAGGAAGTTAAACAGGAAATGATGTAGGTGTTGGTGGGATTTTTACACAGGGAGGTAACATTGGATCTCATCTGGTCACGTCAGGGACGCATTTTAATGACAAGTGTAAAAGGGATCCAGATCCAGTCCGGATACAAAACGCATGTTGATGCCAGCGGTAAATGGGCCTTTGGGGATCAAACCAACGACCTTCTGATCCCAAGCTCAATTCGCTATCCTTTAATGTAGTGAAATCTATCAGACTGTGTCTTACACGCTGGTGCTCCCTGGAGAGGTAAGGGCCTTTCTCAACTTGGTGGACCTGGGTATCGAACACACAACCCTGTGATCTAGAAATCAGAGCTCTAACCACTGAGCCACCACTTCCTGTTAGCCACAGCAGCTTTAACGCCGTTCTGACCCCATTGGTGGTCTCTTTTCTCTTACAGATCACCTGCGTCAGTGTTGAGGGTTTAGATGATCTCCAGCTGCTGCTCCGACAGAACATTCAGCAGGTAAGTTCTACGCTGAACATCTGATCTTGAGTTTGGCTGATCTCTGATCTGTGAATAAGTCATCTCCTAGACATGTGCAGAGTGACTCTCTTTATGGACTGTTTCCTATTTCCTGAGCTGATTGTTAAAGCAGAGCTATTGTTTGTTTCTTTGTACTCCGTTCAGTTTGAGTCAGGTCCCTTCGGCTGCGTCCTGCTCATCGTCTCCGCCATCCTCTCCAGAACGGTTCAGATGTAACGCTCCATTACATTCAGACAGACTCCAGCTCCTAGAATAGACCCATTTTTAGCTTGAGACCGTTGAGTAATTTCTTCCTCCTTTTGTGCTGCAGGGTAAGAGGGGATATGGACGTGCCCACCTCCACGCTCATCGGCGCACATGGCTACTGCACACAGGTTAGCGCCTGAAGGTTACGTAGGTAGTTTGGTTCTTCTTAGAACCGCTGAACCGACTAATAAACGGGAAGGAAAAGAACCTGCTGAATGAACTCGGTTAACCTGGCAAAGCACCTCCAGCAGAGGGTGCTCATGAGTTCCGTAAGCATGTTTGGTACGCCTGCCCATTTCGTGTTTCTACTGAAATCAAGGGTGTTAAAAAGAGCTGATCCTTCTTTTTGTTGGAGTAACTGTCTCTACTGTCCAGGGAAGAAGACTTTCTACTAGATTTTGGTGCAGCATCGTTGTGAGGATTTGATTGCTTTCAGCAACAAGACTATTAGTGGAGTCATTTTATTAGATAATCGCCACCACACACAGAGAACACACTTCCACAGCTTTACAGCTCAATGCTATATGATATTATATATACGTATGTGTATATATATATATATATATATATATATATATATACACAAAAGAAAATTGTGTTTTCCCAGGGGTTTAAAAGCAAATAAAAACAAATCAATTGTATAAGACATAAGTAAACACATCAATATAAGGTAAATAAAATGTAAAAAAATATGTATAATTAATAAGTGTTAATAATTGCATTAGACATGCAAAAGATATGTCTAAAAGACATTCTTTTTCCAGACATTAAAAAACAGTAGAGCGACTCTCCAAACGCTTTGTCTTTAATTCTGTGCAATTTTATCGTCTTGGGTTACTGACGCATGTCAGACTAAACCTGCTCATCTGTTCTAAAGAAACTGGAAAGCGCTCGTCCTCAAGCAGAGAATTCCTGTGTAGTGTGTTTTCGGTCTTGAGGTCAGGGCGGTGCATACATAGGAAGTGTGCTGACACTGTGCAGGGACGTAAGAGGCAGCTGAGAAGGATCATAATGAAGGCCTGGTTATCATGCCGCTTAATGGCCCAGCCACATAGCCCTGAGGTCCCACAGGCTGGAGCAGTTGCTTTGGAGTTTTTACAGAAGCAGTGAAACGAGTCCAGACGTCAATCTGTTTGTAACTCCAACTCTCCTCTGGTCCTTATCTTGTCCTTATTAAATCTCTCTCTCTATTTAATGTCTCTCTGTTCGTACACAGACCCTGTTTTATACACCATATGTCCAAATATTTGTGGACACTCACTAATTTTAAGTTGCTCCAATTGCTGACACATGTGCAAATGCACATGCACACACAGCTTGTCTAGTCCCTGCAGAAAAATATTGGCAATAGAATAGGACTCTCTGGAGCAGATACATCAACATGAGCCTATTGTCTCCATGCTGCCTAATGTCAGGTGTGGGTTAGCAGAGGTTTATAATAAAGCCCCCCAGCATTGAGGAGCTGTGGAGCAGTAGAAGAACTGTGTTCTCTGGAATGATGGTGGTGGAGCTCCATCCAGTACTTTTGGGATGAGTTTGGGATGATTAGGTGGTGTGGTGATCATCCAACATCCTGACCTCACTAACTAACACTCTTGTGGCTGAATGCATTTATTTAAATCCTCAAAATAGCAATGTAACAATATCTAGTAGAAACCCTTTTTTCCTGGACAGTAGAGACGGTTACTCCAACAAAAGCAGGATCAGTTCTTTTTAATACCCTTAATTTCTGAAAAAAACACAAAACATTAAATAACATTAAATACTTTTGTCCAAAAAAAAAGCAGCGGCCCTATAAACCAGTAATGTAGGTAATAAGTGTGGTAATATATATATATTATATTATATATTATATATTTATATATACATATAAACTTAAATGTTTCTAGGAAATGTTGTACGTATACAGATTTACATTGATTCTAGAGACAAGTAATGACCATATATACACAGGAAGCTGCTGTTGGAATGTAAACACTAAGGATGCCTTGATTAGGGATGTCCCGATCCGATCCAGTGGATCAGGATCAGGGCTGATCCCAGCATATTGTAATGGATCGGGTATCGGCTATTTTAATCCTGATCCAGCTCAGAGTCTTTTATTTTAACCACAATGTTCAGAGCGCAGTCTGCCGACCTCAAGCCTCCATTAACGGCTATTATAGCTCCAGCTGGCTGCAGCAGCAGTGGTGTGGACGTTCTCAGAGGGTAAATAAAGTAGTGGAGGTTCTGCAGTGTGGAGCTATTTTACAGTGGAACCTGAAAACAGACCATAATATCTGACCCTTTATAAAACTCTCACTGAAACGCTCCGTTTTACCAGCGGGAGAACCGCAGAACCGGCGCTCGCCTTTCTCTGTTTATAAACCAGCACTGAAGAACCCGTTCAGATCCGAGTGGAGGCTAACGCTAATGCTAACACACACTCTCGCTATAGAAACCCCAATCACACACACAGCACATTCACCCACTATAAACCAGTTATCACACACCAGTAGACCAACAACCACCACAGATACCAGTCCAGAGTGTGTACCACTACACACACACTTACACACACACACAGGAAGTGATCAGACTGCAGTGTTGTAAAGGAGCTGGGAGCTGATTGGTTAGGGAGGAGATCAGACTGGATTATCAGATATTAAACACTATAAAACAGTGATTTTAAGAAAAGTCTGACTAAACTAAATCAGTCAGTCCAGAAAGTCTGATTATAGAATCTGATCCTGAAAATAAAGGATTTTAATGAAGTCGTTAATCAGCAGCTCGTCTGATCTCAACTGTGGAGCTGGATTATTATTTATACACACACAGATCAGATTAGATTAGATTGGTATCGACTGATGCTCAGCATTAAGAGACTCAGATTGGATCTGGGGGTAAAATGACCTGATCGGGACGTCCCTAGTAAGCATGGATAAATGGGATGTGATGATATGCAGTGTCTTATTTGTCTTCTTTCTTTCCATGAAGGAACTGGTGAACCTGCTGCTTTGTGGACGGGCAGTTTCAAACGTCTTCAATGATGAACTGAAGCTGGACTCGGGCAATGGCAACTTCACCCTTCTGAAGGGGGTCAGGGAGCGATGTAATGTTGGCCTGCTGTCTCTGTTTGAGCACTATAATATATGTAAGGTAGGGATCCTGTGCTGAGGAGCTGTGCAGTGTTTTCCATTCCATACAAACACCAAAAGCTGCATGTTAAGACTGGTTCCCTGCCTTCGTCCTCCTCCAGGTGGGCTCTCACCTGAAGACCCCCAGGTTTCCGCTGTGGGTGGTGTGCAGCGAGAGCCATTTCAGCGTGCTCTTCTCGCTGTGCGAGGACCTGATGTCCAGCCGGTGGAGCACCAGAGAGTTTGACCTGTATTACTATGACGGTCTGGCCAATCAGCAAGAACCCATCAGATTAACAGTCTGTGAGTTTGACCTGCTGTATACACTGATGAGCCATAACATTAAAACCACCTGTAAATATTATGTATTAACATATTAACAAAACAAAAACAGCTCTGACCTGTTGACTCCACAAGACCTCTGAAGATGACCTGTGGTATCTGGACATCTTCAGACGTTAGCAGCAGATCCTTTAAGTCCTGTAAGTTGTGAGGAGGGACCTCCATGAGCGTCAGTGAGCCTTATGACTCTTTTGACGGTTCCCTGCATCTCATTTCTTGAAACACTTTTGGTAGACCAGTACTGACCACTGCATTCCAGGAACACCCTACAAGACCTGCCTGATGTTCTGGAGATGTTCTGCCCCGGTCATTGTCTAGAACATCACAGTTTGGTTCTTTGGTTCACTTCACATTAGTGATTTTAATGTTATGGCTGATTGGCATGTCTGTTTTCTAAAATGACCTTGACTGGAGATGCTGATGCGTGCAGAAAAATGACTGCCAATCTGTATCTGCTGAGATCTGGTGGTCAGACAGTCAGACGGATGTAGTGTAGACTGGACCTGCCAGGATTGCACAGCAAGGTTTCACACACTGTAAATCAGAATACTGGCCAGAAAGATGATGATACTTCTTTTACAACATCTGTGATTGGTCAGGATGCTCATAGCATACAAATCAGATATTCAGTGCTTGGTTAAATTTGCACAATGCGCTCTTCTGTGATCTCAGGATTATGAACCCAATACCGCTCTCTGTCTCTCAGATCCAGCCTCTGCTGTAAAGGCCTCTAACTCTGAGGATACAGACCTGGACCTCACACCTCCGCTAGAGCTCTGCATCAGGACCAGGTCAGTCTGCTTCCTTCTGGACACGGATTGAATTTGCCAATATGTACAACAAAGATTTACGAACTCATTTGTCCCGTCGCCCCCCGCCCCACCTAACATCCCATAAATTCTGTCTTTACCTTGTTCACATGTCAACAGCAAGTGTTCAGCCCTCCACCGCCCCATCACCTCCCTCTTAACCCGGTCATCTATCATTCCTGTTTCCACACATCAGAGGAGGGACTGAATTCCACCCCATTCCACGCCAGCCCAAAACTCCTCAGAGTCCCTCCCCTCTGTTTCAGTCTTCTCCCAAATCATCATAAGCTGAAGGCAGGGTCCGAACTAGCCGCAGATGTTTGACCATGTTTATAATAGAGATGTGTGAGTGAAGAACCTTTACATCAAGTGGAAGTTCTTCCCACTCATATATCTCAGATGTGGTTCTTTATGGAATCACCCAAAGAACAGCATTCCGGGGTTAAATCTGGGGATGGCTGATTAATATTTGATAGAAAATGTTTTTATTTAGTATATGGTTTAGTTCAGGAGGTACGTAGGAAAATATCAACATATCAAAGTATTGCGATATGTGTAGCAAAAAACACAGTATTGATTATTAATGAATAATTTCGATGTAAATATTGGTGGCAGTGGTTCATTTTGTGTTGTTTGAACACTGACCACTAGATGGCAGTGTTGTACCTTCAGATCCCACTGTTCAGATTTTTTCTTTTCTTTTATTCATATTTTATGCAGATGATGTTGTGTTTTTAATAAATATTTGATTGAAAAAAAATCCCAATATATCACAGCATACTGAATCATGAGAATCCCATATCATATTGTCAGGTCCTTGCCAATACATTTACATTTACATTTAAGGCATTTAGCAGACGCTCTTATCCAGAGCCACTTACAAAAGTGCTTTGCTATTTACCCAAAAAAAACCTCCGCTAGTTTAAATAGACTAAAAATTCAAAGCTCCTCTAATCTTAGACTCTACTAAACACAAGTCAATATGGAGACCATAATACTCTTCTCTTCGCCTGAGTACTCTCAGAAGAGGAGGGTCTTCAGTCTGGGTTTGAGGACAGCGAGCGTTGGACTCTGCTGTTCGGACACCCAGGGGAAGTTCGTTCCACCACTTCAGTGCAGGACAGAAAAAGGTCTGGACGCTCGTCTTCCGTGGACCTTAAAGGATGGCGGGTCGAGGCGAGCCGTACTTGAAGCTGGAAGAGCTCTTAGTGCAGATCGGCTTTAGACCAACGCCATCAAGTATCAATTGCCAATACACATCCCTAGTCTTGCCAGGAAACGTACTGTTTAATTTCTCACTAAATTAAGCTAGTATTAAACTGGATTCACAGCTGCAAACAGGATTGATGCATGCATATTATATATATATATATATATATATATATATATATATATATATATATATATATATATATATATATATATCTCAGACAGCAGAAATGAACACAAATGATTTTAAGAATCATCTGATGAATATCTGGCAACCCAAGGGCAGATAGGTAAGTTAGTGAAGGAGCAGAGCGGTGCAAAGCCAGAGTGAAGCCACATCCTGACCATTCTTAACTTAAGAAGTGGGAATTTGCATGTATAATGGATCAGCAGTGGCATCTTTTAATTAAGAGTGCTTTTACACAAACAGTATTTTATCTGGCAACCATGATGACAAGAAATGATCATGTTCTGCCTTTAGCAGAGATTTTAAAAAGTGTGGGACCCGTTGGGGTGGATATCGAGGCCCAGGCAGCTTCAATAGTACTGAAAACTTCTCGTAATGAACGTAAACACCAGTGATGATATTTTCCTGTATAATTTTTCGTGACGACGCGTGTGTGTGTGTGTGTGTGTGTGTGTGTGTTTTCTTACCAGATGGGCAGATGCAGTCGTGAGCTGGAACGAAAGCGAGCCGATTCTTTGATTCTTTCCACTGAACAGAATAACGGTCATTAATCCACAGAGACGATGAAGACGACGCTGCTGCTGCTGCCGAGGCTGAAGCTGATCATGGACTAACTGCTAGATACTCCAGATCCAGATTAACTGACTGTTTGGGTTCAGAAATCCATTATTATGTAGTACTCCTTTGATGTGAGCTGCTGTTTCTTGCCTTCACCTTTTACTCTTGGCCTTATGTATTAATTTTGCTACTTTTGAGTTTACAGTATTTTACAGTATTCATGTTTAACCTCTTATTGATTAAAGAGGTGCTTTATTGTACTCAAGTCTTCTGGAGTTGCTTTCCTAGCGCTGTGCTGGATGCGTATTCCCCTTTCACTGTTCGTATTCTGTCTCTTTGGGGTACTCCATAGAGTGGAATTTCAGTGAAGTGAGGAGACTGTCCAGCAGGAGATAAGGTACAGCCTGTTGCTGTTGGACCACATTGGTGTACGTCATCAGGCCAACAGATATGAAACATGACTCTCTGAGTGCGTTACAGTAAATTCCTATATAGAAAAACACCCATTCTATTAAGTACATTTCAGCTACTTCAAGATGCACCTATTGTTGACACAGATGTGCAAATGCACACACACCGGTTGTCTAGTTCCTGTAGAGAAGTACTGCCAATAGAATAGGACTCTCTGGAGCAAATCAACATCATGACCCTATTGGCACCATGCTGCCTGATGCCAGGCGTGGGCTAGTAGAGGGGTATAAAGCCCCCCAGCATTGAGCTGTGGAGCAGTGGAAGAACTGTGTTCTCTGGAATGATGTGCTCCAGGTAATACTTCCAATGTTTGGGATTATTGGGATTATTATTCCTGCTTATTTTTAATATATTTTAATATGTAGTAATTAATAACAATAATAATAATTAAGTACATAATAATTATTCAGTACTTAGTACAGTACAGTACTCAGTACCTAATTATTCAATCAGTAGTAATTGTTCAGTACTTACTACTGTAATGCATCCTAATATTCATTACTTTTTAGCTACTCAGTACCTACTAATTATTCAGTGCTCAACAATTACTCGGTACTACTACTACTCAGTACTTACTACTGTAATGCATCCTAATATTCATTACTTTTTAACTACTCAGTACCTACTAATTATTCAATCAGTAGTAATTGTTCAGTACTTATTTAGTACATACGAATTATTTAGTACTTTAATTACTCAGTACCCGTTAATGATTCAATCGGTAGTAATTGTTCAGTGCTTACTACTGTAGTACGTCCTAATATTTAGTGCTTTTTAATTATTCAGTACCCACTAACAATTTAATCAGTAGTAATTGTTCAGTACTTACTTATTTAGTAGCTACTAATTATTCAGTACCTAGCAATAACTCAGTACCTTCTAATTATTAAATTAGTACTAATTGTTCAGTACTTACTAATGTAGTACCTACTAATTATTTAGTACTTAGTAAGTACTCAGTACCTAATTAGTAGTCAGTAGTAATTGTTCAATGCTTATTTAGTACTTCCTGATTATTTAGTACTTTAATTACTTAGTACTAATTGTACCTACTAATGATTCAATCGGTAGTTACTCAGTACCTTCTAATTATTTAATTAGTACGTATTGTTCAGTACTTGCTAATTTAGTACCTACTAATTATTCAGTACATAGAAATTTCTCAGTGCCTAATAATTATTCTGTAAGTAGTTCAATCCTTCAGTAATTATTCAGTAGCTGTTAATTACTCTGATTCCTGCTCAGGGGAGTCTTGGCGAGCTGAGAGACCTGATCTGATGAGGTAGAGGAGGGGTAGAGTGTGTCCTCAGTGTTATCGTGAGTGGATCTCCTGACAGTGTCTCCCAATCGATTTAGAAGAGGCCATCTGGTGTTTTATTTTTAGAAGTTCAATAATGGAACAATTTCCACCCACTCGCAGTGACATCACACACGCCGGCCTCACGTCCGCACTGTCTCGTGGCTGAATGACCTCACAGACATTATTTACAACATTTACCAAAGCCACAGTCTGAGGTGCTGTCTCCTGACATTCCTGGGCTGGACACTGAAAGACGGGCTTCAGGATTCGAGGGGTTCTAGAATTACATCAAATATCTCCCACATCAATGACTTCGCATTATAATTACAGACTGAAACAGGTGCCTAGGCATACACTATATGGACAAAAGTATTGGGACACCTGCTCATTCATTGTTTCTTCTGAAATCAAGAGTATTAAAAAGAGTTGATCCTGCTTTTTTTGGAGTAACTGTCTCTACTCTCCAGGGAAAAAGACTTTCTACTAGATTCTGGAGGAGCATTGCTGTGAGGATTTGATTGATTGCATTCAGCTACAAGAGAGTTAGTGAGGCCAGGATGTTAAATGGATAATCACCACCACCCCACCTCACCATCCCCAACTCATCCCAAAAGTATTGGTTGGAGCTCCACCACCATCATTCCAGAGAACACAGCTCTTCCACTGCTCCACAGCTCCTCAATGCTGGGGGGCTTTATATCCCTCTAGCCCACACCTGCCATTAGGCAGCATGGAGCCAATAGCTTCATTTTGATTTATCTGCTCCAGAGAGTCCTATTCTATTGGCAGTACTTCTCTACAGGGGCTATACACGCTGTGTGTGCATTTGCACACCTTGGTTCAGCAATGGGTGCCACTTAAAGTAGCTGAATGTATTTATTAGAAGGGGTGTCCACAAACTTTTGTCTGTCGTGCTGGTTAGCCCTCTCAGATCCTTGGTATTTAAAGCAATGTTATGCCAATAGGGTCATGATGTTTATTATCTGCTCCAGAGAGTCCTATTCTATGGTCTTTATGCCACAAACAAAATGGTCATTTCCTGCTCTTGAGCTCCTCCTACAGTTTGGGAGGTGTCATTTAAGCTTTACCAGAGTTACATGGTGCAGTTTCTGACGTGTTAACCCCGGAGTAGCAAAGATAGCGGTGCTACTCTCCCTTTTACACGTCAGTGGAGCATCAGTGTGATTTTAAAGCTGCTATTTTAGGCTTGGAAATGTTACATAGTGCTGCTTTAACTGGTTTAAGTGAGACCCCAGAGTAAAGGGTGGGTGGGCTGCGTGTATCCAAGCCAGTCAGTGTGAACCTGTGAGCTACTGTGCTCGTCTATCGCTGTCCAAAAGAAGCTCCTACTGCCTTTATTGTTGGATGCACTCTAAAAAAATGTCTAAATACACACTGAACACCGTTCTCGTCGCCATGGAAACGACTAATACTGTTTTGTTTCATCCGATGATCAAAAAAAGACCACTTTAGTCTTAAATCTCATGTTTTTGTAAAAAAAAAAGAAAACATCTTCCCGATGTTCAGCTCTGGGTGGTGCGCGACGGTGTGCATGCACTCTTCTGTCACGCTTCTGAGTTTCATGCTGGTCTTGGCTCGAGAGTGATGACGTCATCAACCTCCCGTAGACTGCTTGATGTGGTAAAGGAAGTGGTAAAGGCTTAAGTCATGCTTCTGCTTCCAGGCTGAGCCTTTTGAGCGGAACAGCGTGGAGGAGGAGAGGAATATCCCCGCCAGCAAGTCAGGATTAGAGAGAGAGGACCTGGCAACCCAACAAGAAGACAAGTGTAATTTTTATTTTGTGTATCTGTCCTTATACTACATCTCAAAAGTTTGGAATCACTTGTAAAAAAAAAAAAATATATATATATATATTATATATATATAAATAAATAATACACAGTATCAAACAATGTGAATTAAAATATTATATCAAATAAACTAGACTTCAAATGATTGTTTATTCAATATTCTGACTTGTAAACATCAAATCAGATAAATCCTATTCTCTAATCTTCCGTCACTTTTTGTCTGGTTTTTGTCCTCAATATTAGATCACTTATGATCAATTCTGGCCATTAATGTGACCATAACCGCATTCCTGATGCTCCAGCTGTGTCATTTACAGCTGTGTTTCTGCTTCTTATGCTGCTAATATTACACAGGGCTTAGAAAGTGCTGTCTGGAGTCCTGGCTTGCTGACCTCCTGCTGACCCTGCAGACAAACCACTGAGTTCAAGCTTTTTTTGATCCCTAAAATGTGCAGCAATCAGGGCCACGGGGCCAGATTTCCCCCGCCCCTGCATTGCCCCCTGTTGGCTCATATATAGGCTCACACTTCCGTGTCTCACTCTTACTGTAGTTCTGTAGTTCTGTAGCTGTATTGTCACATATTGAGATTAATAACAACAGTAAGTCTAGGGTTAATCATCCACCTTCAAGAACTCTCCGCCACCACCATCATTCCAGAGAACACAGCTCTTCCACTGCTCCACAGCTCCTCAATGCTGGGGGGCTTTATAGCCCTCTAGCCCACACCTGCCATTAGGCCGCATGGTGCCAATAGGTTCATTTTGATTTATCTGAATCCTATTCTTTTGGCAGTACTTCTCTACAGGGACTAGACAAGCAGTGTGTCAGCAATGGGTGCCACTTAAAGTAGCTGAATGCATTTATTAGAAGGGGTGTCCACAAACTTTTGTCTCTCTTAGTGCTGGTTAGCCCTCTCAGATCCTTGGTATTTGTCTTCTTTAAAGCAGTGTTATGCGAGAATGGGCATTTCTTGCTCTTGAGCGCCACCTACAGCTGGGAGGACATGCTGTACACATGCAGTGTGACCCAGTTCTGGAGCAGATGCTAGGCTAACATTGCTAACAAACACTAGCTATAAACTGCCACCAGTTCCGCCTAGCATCTCCCATTGTAAACTGAAAAAGGTGCTAAACTAAACATGTTGTAGCTGATTGGCTGAATCTGGGGTGAGTGAGAAATCAAGAACTGCTCCTTTAATCACCAAATTAAAGCAGTTCACGACTGGACAATCCTGGACAATCAGTAACTATGAGGACTGAATTTAAGGGGTGAAGCAAAGAAAAAGGGTCGGTTCCACTGATTCCAAGATCTGGAGGAGCTCCGAAATACGGGTTCAGAGACAAATATTTTTGGGGGGCGTGTTTACAGAGATGAGATTGGTGACAGTCTAATTCCAGTGTTTGCTAGCATCATTAGCCTAGCATCTCCAATTGTAAACTAAAAAAGGTGCACTTTGGAAACTAACCATGTCGTAGCTGATTGGATGAATTTGGGGTGAGTGAGCAATCAAGATCATTTATTTTTTATATTTTACTAAATTAAAGGAGTTCAACTGGACATATCCATCTTGGCTGATTTCTTAGAGGTCAAGAGGTCAAGACATTTTCTCAAGATGTGAAAATAAGCAGTGAAGTCAGATTAGAAATGTTTATTTGAATGAAATAGGTCAATTCCATAGGCTTGGATAATCCACAGGTGTAAATATTAATACATAATTAATATAATAATAATAATAATAATACGTGATTAATTGACGTCAGCCATGAGTCTCGCAGGTGAAATCGTCTGCTGGGCCTGATCTCCTTTGAAATTTCTCTGAAGCTTTTTTTTTTTTTCCTGAATGGAGTGATGGAGATGAGTGTTAGTCATAAATTGGCTCTCACAGCTCCCCCCAAACCCCCCAGACTATGATACATAAACCACGGGGCCGCTCGAACCAGATCCAGGGTCTTTCAAAAACAGACATATGTGGGTTTAAAACGACACCTCCATAAATATGGAATTAGCTATAAATACCTCTGGTTTGTTCACCCCGGCCCCGCGGGATCATCAAATGGGATTAAAATTTGCAGACTTCTTGTCTTCGGGGCCGAATTATGGCGCATGTCATGTTCTAACATATTTTAAGTCAAAGGCTTTCATCCTTTTCCTGAAACACAGCAGAACGTCGAAGTGGGTTTGTTCTCTTAGCTTCTGCTCTGGCTTTCTTTCGGCTCCACACACATTCACACACACACACACACACACACACACACACATATACACACACAGACAGCGACATGAGGGAAGGGGAGGTGAAGGGGTCGTACTCTCACTACTGCATTGTTTGCACTGATTGCTCACAGTGTTGATTTTCTACTAGTGCTCTGTATGAAGGATAAATACGCCGGCTTGTTTAGTGTCTCTGACTCTAAATCTGATCAATCTGATCAAAAATATTAAATACAATTATCTAATATCGATTACCCAGCGCTCCTCACAAGACTGTGTGATATCGGGCTGGGGGTGGGGCACTGCAGTACATCCCATTCCTTGGCCTGGTCCACCCTGTGTGCAAAAAGGGTGCTGTTAGGTGAGAACCCTTGTTGGAGGATCTTTTCTGAGCTAGTGTGCAGTGAGGCTTTTAACCCTGTAAGTCTTACAGTTTATTCATCAGTAACAATAAGGCCTGAATTTGAGGTCTGATGCAAAGTAACCACCTTTAAATGAAAGCTCAATCCTCAGCGTAGGTCAAAAGTTAGGGTGTAAACAGCATCACGGCGAAGTCACAGCGAGACGGTGGAGGAACACATGCAGGTTGTGTATTTGAAAATGGATTTGTTCAGTTTGTCGTCACTATTTGACCGTTTATTCTTCCTCATTCCAGGTCAGTGCAGACAGGTGTAAGTTCCCTGGTGGGGTTGGATGGTTCATGAATAAAATGACCGTATTTGTGTTGTAGTCATAGATACACCTGGCTCCTCTGTAAAAAAATAAATTAATAATTCATACTAAATACTCAATAATTCATAACAGATACTGAATAATTTGTAGTCGGTATTGATTGATTCATAGTGGATACTGAAACGTTAGTGAATACTGATTAATTCAAAGTCAATATTGATTGTTTTATTGTAGATACTAAACAATTCATAGTGGATACTGAATAATAAAACTGAATACCTGGTAGTGGATTAATAATAATTCTTAGTGGATACTGAATAATTCATAGTCAATTTTGATTGATTCATACTGGGTTCTGAACAATTCATAGTGGATACTGAATAATTTGTAGCGGATCATGAATAATTTGTAGTGGATACTGAATAATTCATAGTCAATATTAATTGATTTATAGTGGATACTGAACAGTTTATAGTGGATATTGAATAATTCATAGTGGATAGTGAATAATTCATAGTCAATATTGATTGATTCATATTTGATACTGAATAATTCATAGTTAATATTGATTGATTTATAGTGGATACTGAATAAGTTATATTGAATACTGGAAAATTCATAGTGGATACTGAATAATTCACAGCAGACACAAATTAATTGTTGGTAGATACTGTATAATTTATAGTGCATAGTAAATAATTCATAGTTTATATTAACTGATTCACATTGGATACTAAATACATCATAGTGGATTCAAATTGATTCATAGTAGATACTAAATAATTTTTAGTGGATACTGAATAATTCATAGTGGATATGAACCACTGAACCACTCTGGGAATTGTCCTTTCATATTACCTAAAATCTTTACCATTGAAAAGTAATTAGTGCATATTCAACACTTACAGACACTTTCAGTTTATTATTAGCTGGATCTTATAATAATAATAATAATAATAATAATAATAGTAATTAATACAGACAATACTATAAAAAAAATGTGTCTTCCTGTGTTTAAAACATAAAAAAGTCATAGCAATCATAACTCACTGCCCCTCAGTTGCCCCTCAGACTGGTCAGTGCATGAGATTATTCAGCAGATACTATGGGACTAATATGTACAGAGTGAAACACTACAGCGTAGGCCCACATCCAGACTCATGCAGTCTATGGAGCTAAAAATAGAAAGCAGAAATCTGAAGAAAGCAGGCAAGCGGGTGACGGCAGCTTGCTTGTGTGTTCCGGCTGCTGGTTTTGTAAGTCAGCTGCGTGCTCTCTGGTGAGTCGTTGAAAAGGTAATCATGAAAACCACGGCTGGAGATAGTGTTGGACACAAACCCTCCAATAAATCCATTTCAGCAGCCTCCGCGGGTCAGCTGTGAGGAATCCCGAGCCGACTGGGGGTCGACCTGCCTCTGCAGGGCTTTAGCGTCCGGCCGGCCGGCTGCCTGTAACTGGAGGATTGTGCGTTTTGTGTGTAATTGTGTTAGCACCCTCCCACACCTTCTCCCCTGAGTGTCTTCTGTCTGTTCCTTTAATCTCCGCTGTTTGTCTGCTTGCTAAGTGATACCCTGCTCAGAGTGAGATCGAGTGTTCATGGCCAGCAGGAGGGAAGGAGACTCCATGGGGCCCTCGGTGGACCCTGCCTTATTTATAGCCCTGTAATGTGTTTAGGCTGTTTACTGAGGGGCCCAGACACCTGCCATTTGGGCTGCATAATTATCCTACACTATAGTGATGTATTGTTGCTTTCACACGTAGACTGATGGATGTTGGGTCGTTTGCCAGGCAGAGCTGCGTTTAGAGTCACCCGGGGACCGGTTTGGGCCTGCAGTCGGTCTAAACCGTACTGTAAAAAACTGCAAACATGTCAAAGGCAAAAGATAAAAGATAAAAATGATGAATGTGGATGGAAAAGATTCAGAGGGTGTAAATAGCTTAAGGGTGTATGAGGGTTTATTCTTTAGGTTCTTTATCTCCTTAAACTACAGAATGGACTCATTCATTTCAGTATTAGATCCTTAATAATTATGAATAATTCATAATGGATATCAAATAATTTATTGTAGATACTGAATGATCCATAGTAATCAGAAAATAATACAAATATAGTAAATAATCCATTGTAATTATGACATAATTCAAAGTGGATGTTGAAAAATTCATTGAAGATACTGAATAATTTACAGTGGACACTAAATCATTTTTAGTAGCGACTGAAAGATGTATTAAGATAAGATAGTAAGATAAGATAGTCCTTTATTAGTCCTGCAGTGGGGAAATTCCCAATATTGTATACTGAATAATGCATAAAATCAATCAATAAATATAAAATCAATAAATAAATAATTCGTAGAGGCTAGTATGTACTCCATTGTAATTACTGAATAATTCACAGTGGATACTAAATTATTCTTGGTAGTTAGTGAATAATTTATAATGGATGCTGAATAATTTGTAGTAGATAATGAATAATCCATAGTGGGTACTGGATAATTCATAGTAGATATTTCATTTGATAGTAAATAATTAATAATAGATAGTAAATCATTTATAGTGAATACTAAATAATGCATAATACATACTGAATAATTCATTGTAGTTATTGAACAAATCAGTAGATATTGAATTATTTATGGTGCAACTAAATAATTCATAGTAGATATGATATAGTTTATAGTGGAAACTAAATAATTCATAGTAGATATGATATAGTTTATAGTGGAAACTGAATAATTTATATTAGATATGAAATAATTCATAGTGGATACTGAAAAATTTATAGTAGATATGAAATAATTCATAGTGGATACTGAATAATTTATAGTAGATATGAAATAATTCATAGTGGATACTCAATAATTTCAAATAGATATGAAATAATTGATAGTGGATATTGAATAATTTATAGTAGATATAAAATAATTCATAGTGGAAACTGAATAATGTAAGTCTTAAGCCTATAGATTTTAGGTGGCTAAATGTGTGTGGCAGACAATCAGGTATGGCATGCTGGGCATGTAAGATAAAGCCTTGGTTACTGGTTGTGGACGGCTGTGGTAATCCATTTAGAGCCCGAGTTTCATTCACAACCGCTCGGCCGCGCTGACCACAGAGAGTATGGCTGTGTGGCTGATAGAGGGGATCCTGTCTGGCCCAGGCAAAGTGTTCCTCAGATGATCCCAATCATTTTGAGGAGTCTTCAGAGACGCTCTGGCGTGAGAAAGCCGTCGCTGTGTGTTTTCTGGCACGGCTTTCTGCTTGTTTTAGACCCAGTGCTTTGAGGCCAGTGCTATTCTTACGGACAGAGGGAGCTACGAGTGTTTACAGCACAGATTAAACAACAATTAAAGTCTCCCCAAGGCCGTGGGCCCTCTCCGGGCCACACTGTGACCCTTCACCTCAGGGAAACGTTGTACGGACAGCTTAATCACTGCTGTGCTGCTGTGCTCCCATGTTTTACTCATAGTATTAAAAAAGATTAGTAGTTTAGCAGAATACTATGAGAAGATATGAGCATCCTGAAGACTGTTTATTTCATCTTCAGATGACACAGTTCATGTCCCTAATAGCGCTATTCTTTATTTTCAGACGCTCTCAAGCTCATATTGCCATATTCAATCACGAAAACAGGCCTTATCGCAGGAAAACATCCAAACATCCCAGCCATGTTCCTGATTTGGACAGAGGGGGGAAAGAATCAAGATAAGCATCTGCACTCAGATTCTTTCACAGGCTCTCCCTAAGCGCTCTGGCAAATTCTTAAATCATCAAATTAGTTTGCTCGAAAAGCTCAAATGTGCATTAATAGTTTAATCCTTACCTAAATAAACCGCAATTAGAGTCTGCATGCAATCAGAACACACCCAGAGCTTTTGGCTGCGGCCTCTGCAGTTTGATCAATGAGTGGTGTAATGTGGCGAGGCAGGGAGGTTCGGCGAGGGCTGGTGTGTTTTGATGAAAGGCCCAGGCCCACTGCGAACATCAGTATCAGAGGTATGGGCCCATCAGCTGCTCTACACACAGGGTTTGGAAACATGACCTTTTCTGTTTTCCAGAGATTGTGAGGAGATACGGATTTAGTGCTCGGAACCGATTGCCAACTATTAAGAAATCCGCTCCAGCTCCGGTCCAGACGGAGGAAACCAACATGATGGGATACATCAATGTTTTAATTGCAGACAACCTGTGAGCAATGAGCTACACAGTTGACACTGTGGAAGTCCAGCGCTGAACCAACATCTAGAGTGGTCATTTGTGTCCAGCTGAACTTCTCACATGATAAAAAAACAAAGTGGGTGTAGAGTAGGTGTTAATTACTTTATCACTCGACTTGTTGGACTAATCTGTTTGTCCATGAGATTGAGATAAAAACCCCATACCTCTCCAGACTGGACTCAGACTGGACTCAGACTGGACTCAAGCACTCTATATTTCCCTCTGTAATTTACCCAACCCGCTGATTAGTACTCTCCCCCTATCGCATGAGGTGCTCCCGACACTGGGAGGCTGAGGACTGACACATATGCCTGCTGCCGATGCAACATCACCTGCCAACCAACCTGGCACCTGGCTAGCAGGCGCCTGTGCCAGCCAGCATCACACTGATGTGATGCGGGGAGAGAGAGAGAGAGAGAGAGAGAGAGAGAGAGAGAGAGAGAAAGAGAGAGAGAGAGAGACAGAGAGAGAGAGAGATAGAGAGAAAGAGAGAGAAAGAGAGAGAGAGAGAGAGAGAGAGAGAGAGAGAGAGAGAGAGAGAGAGATCTCCAATTCAGAAATGTTAGTTAACGTGTCACCATACACTATGTCCAAATGTTTGTGGACACCCCTTCTAATAGATGCATTCAGCTACTTTATGCTGCACCCTTTGGTGACACTGGTGTGCAAATGCACACACACACACACACACACACACACATAGCTTGTCTAGCCCCAGTAGAGAAGTACTGCCAATAGAATAGACCAACATGAACCTATTGGCACCATGCCTAAACCTTTTGGAGTTAGGGATGATGAGATGGGGTGGTGATCATCCAACATCCTGACTTCACTGAAGTTCTTGCTGCTGAATGCAATCAAATTCTCACAGCAATGATCCTCCTCCCAAAATCTAGTAGAAAGCCTTCTTCTCTGAACTGTAGAGACAGTTAAAGCAGGATCAACTCTTTTTAATACCCTTTTTGTCAGACAAAGCAATAAATGAGCAGGTGTCCCAATACTTATGTCAATGTAGTGCATGTACTTTGGATAAATATTGGAGATATTCCCATTCTGTGTTGATTATATTGGAAACCTGTGAAAACCATCACCCTCCTGCAAACGCTGAAGACCTTCAGCAAGGTCTTTCCCTTGTTGATTCCTTGTGTTTTCTTTCTCTGGAAGGACGTCAGCAGGGCAGAAACCCCGGCAGCATTGCACCACTGCATCACTGCCTGGTTTGGGACCTGCACAGTCTCTGACCGCAAGACCCTCCAACATATTGTGAGGACAGCTGAGAGGATCATCAGAGTCTCTCTCTTCCCTCTGTCATGGACATTTACACTGCCCGCTGCATCCGCAAAGCAACCAGCATTGTGGATGACTCCACCCACCCTTCACACAGACTGTTCTCCCTCCTGCCATCAGGAAGAAGGTACCGCAGCATCCGGTCCAACACGACCAGACTCTGCAATAGCTTCTTCCCACAAGCCATCAGACTTCTCAACTCCAGAGACTGAACCCAGACAGTATGGGAAGCATTTTGCACTAATAACTTTACTACCTCACTGGACTCAATATTCATTACTCACTGCATAATTTGCACACTACCCCTAATTATTTATTATACTGTACTGTGTTGTGTTGTCTGTCTGCACTTGTGTTCTGTATGCACTGTGTCTATGTTGCACCATGGTCCTGGAGGAACATTGTTTCGTTTCACTGTGTACTCTGTATGTAGCTGAAATGACAATAAAAGCCCACTTGACTTGACCACGAGGGCCTAGCTCCACATCCTAGCCGAGGGGAGGGGGGATAAAGACGTGAAGGAAACGTCTGTAAATCCCCCATTTAAAACACCATAAAACTGGTCTTCAGCGGCTTAACTCATTAAACCGATGTGCTTGAATGTTCTTTTTTTATTCTTTCAAAACATCAGAGCAATATTTCCATCCTTCTTAAGTGTCCTCCAATGATTTGAAGTCACTTGGATCATGGAAATGACAAACATGACAAGGAGCTCGGACACAAGTGGGCACAGGAGGTTCACATTCACATTCACAAAGCAAAGCAAAGCAAAGCAAAGCAAAGCTTGTCACTGTTAAAAAATGTAGACGTCCCTCAAGGAACTTTTAGGAGGTTCTTCAGTTTGAAACTGTGATAAATCTCTAAAGGTGCTTTAAGGAACTTTCAAGGAACCTTGATCTTCTAAAAAACCTTTCTGAAGGTTTCTCAAAGAACTTTAGAGGTTCAAACTGAAGAATCTTCAAAGGTTCCTCAAAGACCTTTAGAGGTTCAAACTAAAGAACCTTTGAAGGTTAATCAAAGAACTTTAGAGGTTCTAACTGAAGAACCTTCAAAGGGTTGCTCAAAGAACTTTAGAGGTTCAAACTGAAAAACCTTCAAAGGTTCCTCAAAGAACTTTAGAGGTTTAAACTAAAGAACCTTCAAAGGTTCAAACTGAAGAACCTTCAAAGGTTCCTCAAAGAACTTTAGAGGATCAAACTAAAGAACCTTCAAATGTTCCTCAAAGAACTTTAGAGGTTCAAACTGAAGAACCTTCAAAGGTTCCTCAAAGAACTTTAGAGGTTCTAACAGAAGAACATTCAAAGGTTCCTCAAAGAACTTTAGAGGTTCTAATGGAAGAACCTTCAGAGGTTCCTCAAAGAACTTTAGAGGTTCAAACTGAAGAATTTTCAAAGGTTCCTCAAAGAACTTCTACGTTTAACAGTGTGAGATGAAATCAGAGGAACAAACAGCTGCAAAATATCTGTAGAGAACGATGAGTTGGTGAAACACACACACACACACACACACACACACACACATATGCATATATTGAAATATATTATTCTGTAATCAGGATGGAATATTTACATATCATTGAAATAAATAGTTCATGTTAAATATATATATCGATCATATTCTCCTCAGGATGCAGATTATAAAAAGCAAAGCTGAACTCTATTTTGAAAGCATTTTAATATCAACACAAATTATGATAAATATATTTTAATCATACAATTACATTGCTACAGTGAATGGAAACATAAAGACTGGTAACTGCTGTGATTTGGAAGGCACTTCCTTGGAAAAAAAAATATTCACTCCAGAGTTTTTGGAGCTCCTTCTTCTGTAAGTTCAGGACCTAAAAGAGACACAAGAAGAAGAAAGACACGGATTATCTGAGCAGTCAATTACTTTTGTTCATGCACTGCATTCAGAGATTCATCATCACAACAATCCTCAAGGCCTGTTTTTGTCCGGCGGCGACGCACGACTGCCCGGACGTGGTCTCCATGGACACGCTTTAAAAAAAGTGTGGCGCATTAAAAGTTTAAAATTAGTTTCCGACACCGCTAGCTGTCATACGGGGACATAATGAGCTTTGAGACACTTCGTTGCTGATTCGCCTGTAATTACTGACTTAACTTGTCAACGGGCAATTGAGCACTTTCTAACGGGTTCCTGGGAAAACTAGGAAGAATAGCGGGAACAATGGCGTCAGGTTAAGCACTGTTCTTCACCACTCCTTCATTTGTCAATCAAGTCGTATTCTTCTGATTCTAAATAGAGGGACCTGTGATCCCTGACGCTGCTGATGTCACAACACAGACTGAAAACATTTCCTGTTAAAGCCTGAGCAGCGTCACACAATTACTAAATTAAAGAGCTGAAACTGTACCATAGTGAAAGTATGGTACTGTATCCCAATCTAGCTCAATTAAAGAGCTGAAACTGTACTATAGTGAAAGTATGGTACTGTATCCCAATCTAACTCAGTTAAAAGAGCTGAAACTGTACTATAGTGAAAGTATGGTACTGTATCCCAATCTAACTCAATTAAAGAGCTGAAACTGTACTATAGTGAAAGCATGGTACTGTATCCCAATCTAACTCAATTAAAAGAGCTGAAACTGTACTATAGTGAAAGCATGGTACTGTATCCCAATCTAACTCAATTAAAAGAGATGAAACTGTACTATAGTGAAAGTATGGTACTGTATCCCAATCTAACTCAATTAAAAGAGCTGAAACTGTACTATAGTGAATGTTATGGTACTGTATCTTAATCTAACTCAATTAAAGAGCTTAAACTGTACTATAGTGAAAGCATGGTACTGTATCCCAATCTAACTCAATTAAAAGAGCTGAAACTGTACTATAGTGAAAGTATGGTACTGTATCCCAATCTAACTCAATTAAAAGAGCTGAAACTGTACTATAGTGAAAGTATGGTACTGTATCCCAATCTAACTCAATTAAAGAGCTGAAACTGTACTATAGTGAAAGTATGGTACTGTATCCCAATCTAACTCAGTTAAAAGAGCTGAAACTGTACTATAGTGAAAGTATGGTACTGTATCCCAATCTAACTCAATTAAAGAGCTGAAACTGTACTATAGTGAAAGTATGGTACTGTATCTTAATCTAACTCAATTAAAGAGCTGAAACTGTACTATAGTGAAAGCATGGTACTGTATCCCAATCTAACTCAATTAAAAGAGCTGAAACTGTACTATAGTGAAAGCATGGTACTGTATCCCAATCTAACTCAATTAAAAGAGATGAAACTGTACTATAGTGAAAGTATGGTACTGTATCCCAATCTAACTCAATTAAAAGAGCTGAAACTGTACTATAGTGAATGTTATGGTACTGTATCTTAATCTAACTCAATTAAAGAGCTTAAACTGTACTATAGTGAAAGCATGGTACTGTATCCCAATCTAACTCAATTAAAAGAGCTGAAACTGTACTATAGTGAAAGTATGGTACTGTATCCCAATCTAACTCAATTAAAAGAGCTGAAACTGTACTATAGTGAAAGTATGGTACTGTATCCCAATCTAACTCAATTAAAAGAGCTGAAACTGTACTATAGTGGAAGTATGGTACTGTATCCCAATCTAACTCAATTAAAAGAGCTGAAACTGTACTATAGTGAAAGCATGGTACTGTATCCCAATCTAACTCAATTAAAAGAGCTGAAACTGTACTATAGTGAAAGTATGGTACTGTATCCCAATCTAACTCAATTAAAAGAGCTGAAACTGTACTATAGTGAAAGTATGGTACTGTATCCCAATCTAACTCAATTAAAAGAGCTGAAACTGTACTATAGTGAAAGTATGGTACTGTATCCCAATCTAACTCAATTAAAAGAGCTGAAACTGTACTATAGTGAAAGCATGGTACTGTATCCCAATCTAACTCAATTAAAAGAGCTGAAACTGTACTATAGTGAAAGCATGGTACTGTATCCCAATCTAACTCAATTAAAAGAGCTGAAACTGTACTATAGTGAAAGTATGGTACTGTATCCCAATCTAACTCAATTAAAAGAGCTGAAACTGTACTATAGTGAAAGTATGGTACTGTATCCCAATCTAACTCAATTAAAAGAGCTGAAACTGTACTATAGTGAAAGCATGGTACTGTATCTCAATCTAACTCAATTAAAATAGCTGAAACTGTACTATAATGAAAGTATGGTACTGTATACTAACGTGAGGGTAGTAGGGACTTAAATACCTTTAAAACATGCAGCTACATTAGTACTTTAGCATACCCTCATTTACCAAGACCAGTAAATAACCTTAATAGTCTATATGACAAAATCATCTCCTTTCAGTCTTTACTTCCATCACAGAATAGAAATACACCAATAAAATCAAAGGTTTGCTTTCTTAAACCCCCCTATTTCACTGGACACTGCCTGGTCTGAGACACACACTGCATGTGACACTGATCTGATTCTTGTGATTATTATTTGGACATTTCAGAATATTTGGTCCACAGATTTGTGTAAATTATAAAAATATAATATAATATAATTGTATTATAATTATGAATGTATAATTATATTTTTGCTGTTTTATTTATTTATTTTATTTACTTTTTGACATCATTTGAATTAGATCAATAGAAATGCTTTGTTGCAATATTTTTACACTGATTTTCTATTGAAGCCTCCTATAAAGCTGCTGTTTTGGAGATATGGGGCTTTTGAATGACAGTGACTATTTACAATGGTGGGCAATTTTTTTTGGCTGGCTGGCTGTCTCTGTGTCTCTGTCTCTCTGTCTCTCTCTCTCTCTCGACTATTAATGACAGGGTTGTGGGTTCGATTCCCGGGCTCTACAAGCTGCCACTGTTGGGCCCTTGAGCAAGGCCCTTCACCCTCTCTGCTCCCCAGGTGCTGGAGTTGGCTGCCCATCGCTCTGGGGGTGTGTGTGCTCACTGCCCCTAGTTCACTAGTGTGTGTGTGTGTGTGTTCACAACCACAGATGGGTCAAATGCAGAGGAACGTTAGTGTAGTGTAGATGCAGGTACATACAGAGCAGTAATGGTGAAAAGGTGTAAAGAGAAGTAGAAGATCAAGGATTAAGCTTAGTCCTAGATCATACATAGCATTGAGGATGTGAGGAGACCTTCCACTGGAGGAAAACTACAGTCTTCTAGGCTCAATCCCTGTCTGACAAACAGACCCAACGTGTGTAAAGCTGTGAAATCTGCACAGCGAATTTGAGGCGAGTGATCTCAAATCAAAGGGAATTCCCACAATTTAGACATTTCACACAATTTAAAATCCCCTACACATCATTTCGGTCCATCTGTGCAGTAACGGAAGCTTACACCTCACCTATGAGCATGGTGCTACCTGCATGCCTACATCATCCCACAGCAGGTAGAATCATTCAGTAGGCACGCTGTTCTCTGTGAATATGGGCTAAAGGAAACTGGCCTAGCTGGAAACAGCAGCACTAGCCATGTTAAAGCCTAGTGTTGATCCATTTAATCCGTGTTCATGGAGAACAGTGAGTCACGCAGCGTCAGAAACCACACGAGCGAGTCTTGGTGTCCCTACATCCCTACAAACGATCACAACACGAGAAGAAAAATGAAGCAGCCGTTAAGCACAAACGGGTTCTCATATGTTAGTAATCTGGTAGTTAAGGGAAAGCACTGCTGTGGAGGCCAGTTTCAAGGCCGCCCCCCCCCCTCCCTCGACATAAAGGAGTTCGATCTGCCTGTCTCCACCTCGGACACAGGAAACGAACCAGGTGGCTGTGATTACACATGGTGTTGCACCCTGAGCTCTCACAGAACGCAAGCTAACCTATCAAGTTACCCTGATTTGGCGCCATCAAAAGTACAGTTTGGGCACCGTGTTTGAACAGGAACAGGAAATGCAGATGAACAAACAACTCGTTTAGATGCATACTGAAGATATTTTCCTGCACATTTTAGACAAATTAGATGATTTGAATTTAGTAAATCATAACATATAATTATAATAACCTGTAATCTTACGTACATATGCATGAAGATATGAAGATAGGCCCACACACATACCCAAATCATACACATCAAATATTTTGATATTATTTAGGTTTTTTATTTAGGTCTTTTTATTATATTTAGAATCCTAGAATATTGTCAAATTGTGAAATTGTATATATTGTATTTATTGTCAGCCGCCGCCCACATGCCCAAATAAGGACTTCCTCCCCATTTGTGTTCATGTTTGGTTCTTTGTGTCAATTCAGGTTGATTGGGTTCATGAGTTACACCTGGGACTGGGGGATATTTAAGGAGCCTCCACACCACCATTGGGACCTCGAGGTTTCACGAGAGGTTCCCCGCACTGCAGAAGTGTGTTGAGGCCAGCTTCTGCTCAGAGTTCACGTTCGGGAGCATGTCACCCTGCTATCCACGTTTTTGCTCGCTCACGGCCAGGATTTACTGGCAACCCACGTCTCAGCTAGGCGACCCATGCTCACGGCAGGGCGCTGCGGTTCCAGGTTTGGTCTGCCTAGCCATTCTTGCTCAGTAGCTGGTCTCCCAGCTCAACCCCCAGTCCCAGGTTCGTTTTTGGTTGGCCCTCTTATTTGCCACGTTCAGGTTTTGGTTGATCACTGTGGTTCATGGTTTGCTGCTTATTTCCCTCAATTGCCCCCTTTTTTTTGTTTATCCCCTTGTGTTAATAAATCTGCTTGCTTTGACTCCATCTCTGTGAGTGTTCGTCCCATCTTGGTCTGGCCTAGCACACCATGACATTTATAAAAGCCTATATGGGCCTGTAAGCCCAGTATGTTATACTATTTTTGTTCTTATGAGTATTTTAAATTGTGTAGATAAATGTAACTAATCTTAAACTAACACCAAGCTGGTTTGTTTCATGTCCTTTTTGTTACATTTACTATTGTAGAACTCTACTCTGTACTGTATTCTTTAACTTTCTTAATAAAAAATCTGAATCAGAAATACTTTATTGATCCCAGGAGGGAAATTACAGTTGCTACAGTTGCAACCGTTCGTGCAAGAATAAACACTCTATAAATAAACATTATATAAAACAAAAATACATTTAGAAAAAAGAGAAAAATTGTATGAATTATAAATATTTAGGAAAGTAGCATATTGGCAATAACTGTGATAATGAATATGGAATGTTATTGCACACATTAAATTGAAAGACCATATTATTATTATTATTATTATTATTATTATTACACTTGGTCTACATTTGCATTGAAGGCCTTTAGCAGACGTTCTTCTCCAGAGCGACTCACAGCAGAGCTTCACTCAGAAAATAAATACCCTTATCTAGTAAAGTATCAGCTAGAATCCAGAAGCTCCTCTAATCTTAGACTCTACTAAACACAAGTCAATATGGAGACCATAATACTCTTCTCTTCGCCTGAGTACTCTCAGAAGAGGAGGGTCTTCAGTCTGGGTTTGAGGACACAGAGCGCTGGACTCTGCTGTTTAGACACCCAGGGGAAGTTCGTTCCACCACTTCAGTGCAGGACAGGACACATTTTTACACATCTGATTACATATATTTGTAGATTTACAGTGTAGATGCAGGTACATATAGAGCAATTATGGACAGAAGTTAAAGATCAATGATCCAGGATAAAGCCTAGTCCTAGACTACAAGGCATTGAGAAAGTGTGGAAATTTGCCAATGGAAGAAAATAGTCCCCAACTAGGTCAGAACACACCACTCCAGACCTGGTCTACATCAGCGTACACACCTGTACTCCTCCATTTACTCCATTCTGTTTTCTGTGTAATCGTTAGACTACATATTTATTTATTCTTATTTATTAGTACAGTGACTTAGCTCACACTAATCACCCTGACCCTGTCTGTGCACCCTTGTTTATTGTGCTTGCTCTATTGTTCCATGTCCCTTCTGCACCGGAGACTGAGCCTGACTGAGCGTTTGCCTGTATTAGCATAATGACAATAAAGGTTAATTGAATTAAATTGATTTGACTAGCATTTATGTTTTCCCAATATGTTAAATTCAGTAAATCAACAGTAATTATGTATTACAATATGCAGAATTATACTGTTGGTATAGGACGCCTACAACAAAAAATGTTTACCAAAGGTGCCAAAACTTCTGCACACTTCTCACTACCCGGCTTTAAAGTGTCTGTCAGATAAAGAACAGTGGTCGGCGCCATGCCCTGATGTCCGTTTCAGGGCTGTCCACCTAGTTCACAAACGAAAAAGCCTTAAACTTCATATACGCTATATGAAGACAAAAGTATTGGGACACCCACTTAATCACAGAATTCAGGTGTTTGATTCAGTCCCATTCAGCCACAGGTGTATAAAATCCAGCCTCTAGTCCTGCAGTCGGCCTTTCTTCCACACATCAGTGAAAGAACGGGAGGTTCTGAAGAGCTCACTGAACTCCAGCGTGGTTCTGTATGTAATAGGAGACACCTCTGCACCAACAACTACAAGTCAGCTGGTGAAATTTAGACCTTCCCTCCTAGATCTTCCTCCATCAGCTGTGAGTGGTGTTATTATTGAACAGTGGAAGAGTTTAGGAGGAACAGCTCACAGAGAGCAGCTCAGCCACCGAGTGTCTGTCAGACCACGTAAAGTTACAGAGCGGGGTCAGGGCCGAGTGCTGAGCTCAGAGCAGAGTGCAGAAAAGCCTCCAACTGACTCAGTAACTGCAGCAGAGCTCCAGACCTGCTACTGCTGGTAGAGCTTAGAGCAAAGGAGGACCAGCTCCAGATTAATAAAGCCTATGGGTTTAGAATGGGGGGTTATAAAAGCTCCTGTAGGTGAAATGTGGAGGTATCCCACATTATTCATTATGTACATTATATGTACAGTGGTGGTGAATGGACCCAGGGGTCTCCATGACTGTCACACAAATATAGCCACTTTATTTACTCTCCAAACCCACCAGTAAACCCACATGTGTCTTCTTACATATGTCAGCTTTATATAACCAAATCCAATCCAATCCAAATGGTTTCTTTGGGGACTATTTTGCCTCGGACTGACCTGCATGTATCCCTCCGCCATGAGCACATTTAAAGCCCATGTTAGCCCCAAACTCTTCTCAGAACTCTGGTAGAACAGTGTCTCAGGCATCAGGCAGCGTCTTCATCACCATTAGGTGAAGAACTTTCTGTGAGGAGATTTTATTAGAGCTTCAGACGTCTGCTTCCCTTCACCTCCACTGTAGAACTCCAGTTTCAACCATTTCAACCAGGTATAATCAGTGCATTTAAGCTGATCCAAGCTGATCCAAGCAGAGAATTCATTAAACATGCTACTTACATGTGGTTTTTATGGCTGTGCGCACAAGGGACTCATTGCTAGCCTTGTCAGCAATCTTGCACATCTTTTGTAGTCTGGGAAGACAAAAAAAACCCCAAAAAAACATCACCAAATTGTGAATAATTTCTCAGATTGATTCCCTTTCTTTGCATCACAAAGGTAGTCCTACCGAATACTACAGAACAATAAACCATATTCAGTTACTTCAATCTATTATCAGGTTATTAACACGTCGACTGACTTTAATGAAGCAAAGCCAAATAACGGTTCAGACTGAAGAACTGAAATCACCAACTCAACCTTTTCCATTTTGAACAGTGCATCATCTTCAGTTAACCCCTTAAACAGCCTTCCAGTGGGCCGAATTATTGCACACTTTAATCTCCAGAGAATAAACCCAGCAGCTTGTACAGAAGTCCCTGTAGGTACTGAGTAATACACCATAGTGTGTCATAAGCCTTGCTATGCTTTTTAAGACTTGAGGATTTATGTGGGTTTAGGAACCAAAAGCAGCTGTAATTCACTTTTACATAACCATTATTCAACTTCTCCTCCCCCCACTAAACAATCTGATAGTCTAATGTATTACTGTTATTGTAATTTTTAACTTTTACTGTTTAATTTTGTCTTGCACAATGTACTTTACACATGCACATGCACACAGTTGCAACCGTTTGTGTAAGAATAAACACTCTATAAGTAAACACTCTATAAATAAACACTCTACAAATAAACACTCTACAAATAAACACTCTATAAAAGAAAAATAAATTTAGAAAATTAACAAACAACTCGTTTGGATGCATACTGAAAATATTTTCCTCTACATTTTAGACAATTTAGATTATTTTCATTTAATAAATCATGACATATAATATGATTTTATACTGGAATTATATAACTGGAAATCAACAGGTACTTGAGCTCTGTACTGTCTTTTAACCTGTAATCTTACATACATATGCCTGAAGATAGGAAGATATGCCCACACACATACCCAAATCATACACAATAAATATTTTGATATTATTTGGGTTTGTTTCATGTCCTTTTTGTTATATTTACTATTGTAGAACAATGTAATGTATTTTTTACTGTCCAGTTGCGACCGTTCATGCAAGAATAAACACTATAAATAAACACTCTTGAGTCTTGTATATCAGTGTTCTCTTATTCTGTTTCTCTCTTTTTAGTTTGATATTTATAAGATTATGTCTGTAAATGGAAGAATTGCAAAGTAAGAATATCATTTTACAGTGTAATTGCTTGTTCTGCTGTGCATATGACAAACTCTTGAGTCTTGAATCTTGAATCTAATGCAAAAGTGTAAATTAGTTAAAAAGAATTACACTTGAATAAAAGTACATTACACACTAAAAATAAAGGTGCTACAAAAGGCCATAGAAGAACCACCTTTGGTTCCATAAAGAACCCTTTTTGTAATAGAGATGTGGCATTTAAATTGATGAAGAACCTTTTATATGTTGGTCTTTTAAAGGTTCCTCACACTCACACATCTCTACGACAAACATCTTTATGGTTCATTATGGATCCAAAAGTGGTTTGTCTATGGAACTGGAAATTGTGTCAAAAATGTGCAGAAAACTCTACACACTACAAACACACACTACACTCTACACACTACAAAAAATAAAGGCGCTCGAATGGTTCTTTGAGCAATTCAGAATCAAAATTCCGATTCTGAATCACTCAAAGAAACATTTGAAGCACCTTTTTTTCTGCACATTTTCGACACAACTTCCAATTATTTACTGAATTTAACCCACTGGAAAAAAAGTGCTTTACTTTACTTTTGCACATGCTTTTGCAATATGTTTAATTAACTAAATTAACAGTAATTATGCTTTAGAATGTGCAGAAGTGTGTCTCTGTAGTGGGTGTGGCTCATTTGCACTTTTTACCAGGGGTGCCCAAACTTTTGCACAATATATGTACATGCAATTTAGCTTCCTATTCCTGTATTATATCAAAAAAGCAAGCTGTATAACATGAATAGCATGAAGGGGTGGGGCTAAACCGCCACAGGCTGAATCAGTGGATATACCGTATGCAAATGCATTGTTTTTTATGACATCACAAAAACAATCAGGACGTATATGGGCTCCACGGACTTTATGGACACGTGAAACACCAGCAAAGGAATATTCAGGTCATGGAAATGATGAAGGCCCTTTAAAATTCCCAGATTTGAGTGGCCACTCATGCCACTGTGAGGGCGATTGGGTGAATGTGAGCCGAGGTGGGATGGTCACTGCAAATGGGCTTGTTTCTCTCCACCAGTAATACACTTGATGGACTCAAATGGACTAAAGTGGAGTCATGCTCTGAATGGTTCCACTTATAAAGGTCTCTGGGAGGCTGAAGCTTCCTGTTTCAAACACCATTATTCATTCTCTCTCTCTCTCTCTCTCTCTCTCTCTCTCTCTCTTTCTCTCTCTCTCTCTCTCTCTCTCTCTCTCTCTTTCTTTCTCTCTCTCTCTCTCTCTCTCACTCATATCTATCCTGTCTTTCGTTTGCGCTCTCTCGTGGCACATTTCATTCAGACAGTTAGACGAAAATGAGATGCAAAATGAATCTTGCACAAGTTACACAGCACTGTCCAACCCAAGATTCCTTGATGCTCATGGAGGCCTCACTTCACCTCACAACATACAGGACTTAAAGGATCTGCTGCTAACATTAGTCTTGGTGCCAGAGACCACAGGAGGACACTGTCAGAGGCCTCATGGAGAGCTGTTTTGGAGGCACGAGGGGATCAATCCTGTATACACTTTCATACTTTGAAAATGATCAGATGATCAGAACATGGTTGGAGAGGATTATTCTGGAGGAATCTGTCTTATTTAAACCTCAGGCGTTTAGTCTGGTCTGCTCTTGATGGTTGAAGTGAGAGGTGAAGAAGATCACCATCATAACCCGGATCCAGAGAGCTTTCTAAGGCCTTCAAAAAAGAAGGGTATATCAGAGGGTGCTTGAGAAAAATGAGAGCATCTGTCTAAAAATTAAAGCAGAAGCGGACCATGCAACATGACAATGACCCAAAACACTGGTCTAATAATTGAGGTTATTTCATCCAGACGGGGAAACACTAGCTTTTAGAGCATAGGGTGTACTAACTTTTTCCTCACAAGAAAACTGAATTTCAGTTCAATTCAATTTTATTTATATAGCTTCCGAGCCTCTTTTGAGAAAGCTAGTGGCAACAGTGGCAAGGAAAAACTCCCTTGAGGACAAAACCTTGAGAGAAACCAAGACTCAAAAGGGGAACCCGTCCTCCTCAGGTTGACACCAGATCATAATTAAAAGCAAAACAGGAATAAAAACAACAAAAAACCTAAACTGAATTAAGAAAAGAATGGTCAATGTGGCGTCAAGCCGAACAAGGTGAAAATGTGAGTGAGGTGAAAAAGTCCTGCAGGTAAACAGTCAGAAGCAGAGTCCTTTAGTGAGGTCAGAATGAATCAATGTCAGGCCCCAGGGCAGGACAGCGGGCAGCAGGGTAGTAGAGAGCCAGGTTGGAATAATTTCTATTAATTCAGTTTAAAAATGATGTTTAAAGACATTTCTGCAGTTGTGTGAGTTTAGTTAGATTGTCCAGATGTTTACGTATGTTCAAAAACAGTGCTTTTAATGGGGTGTCCTAATAGCTGACTGAGCTTTACTGAGCTTTACTGAGCGTATACCCTGAGCTTTCTTCTAATTTCACGGTTTGGTCCATCCATCATCATGTACATTTTTGTACAGGAACATTGAGTCACAGAAGCTAATAAGATATCTGGGGAAGCTCCAAAGATCCCAGCTGTTTCTGTGAAGATTCGCCCTTCTAAGACTTTCACAAGAGTTCTCCGCGGACGCCCGGGAATCACCCAAGAGGGCTGCGTGGACGCAGTCCGGACGATGTGACTGGAAGTGTTCTACGAAAACTAACAGAAACAAAGACAACACATGACATGACAACACAAAAACGATCCACTGGACCCTTATTCGGGACAGCTGCACCTGAAAAAAACCCCAAAAACAACGATTCCTCCATACAGAAATATGATTCAATTACAGGGAGAATCCACCCATTTCTCAACATTTCTGCACAATTCAGTGGCTGAGGTGTAAACATCCACAATGCCAACACACCAATCAGCCATAACATTAAAACCACTGGCAGGTGAAGTGAAGAACATTGATGAGCTGATCTGGTTCCAGTGGCTCCTGTCGAGGGGTGGATCTACATGGCAGTGAGTGTCAAGAACAGTCAGTCAGATGTTGCAGGAAAAATGAGCAAGATGAAGAATCTGAGACACCTTGACAAGAACCAAACTGTGATGTTCTAGACAATAACTGGGTCAGAACATCTCCAAAACATCAAGCAGGCCCTGTGGGGTGTCCCTGGTTCCTGGTCCGAAGAGGTCAGTAGCCTATCTGCAAAAAGTTCTCCTACACTGATAAAAGTATATGATCCTTGAGGTAGTTTTGGAGGTTCTTCAGTTGGAAACTGTGGAAGAACCTCATAAAAAGGACTTTGAGAATTTACTTTTCCTTGAAGGTTCCTCCACAGTTTCAAATTGAAGAACCTCAAAAAATTCCCAAAAGATCTCAGACTTTTAACAGTGTAGGAAGGGCAACAGGGTCATGGGTTCCTAAGACACATTGATACTCATAGAGGTCCCTACTCTCAACTTACAGGACACCTTCAGAGGTCTTGTGGAGTCCATGCTCTGATGGGTTAGAGTCTTGGTGTTTTGGTGGCATGAGGGGATCTATCTATATTAATACACAATATTAGGCAGGAGGTTTTAATGTTATGGCAGATATAGTCTTTAAATGTAATGTAGTGCCTCGGGCATCAGGCAGTGTGTTTCGTCAAATGTAATTTGATGGAATACGTTCTATGAGGAATCGTTTTAGAGGTATTAGGCTCTTTGGACCACTGGTTTCATTCACCCCCACTGAGAACAGTTCTGATTTGGTAAGCATCTCTAGAGCTTTATTATCTAGAACCATTTAATTATGCAGAAACCAGTGCAAATTGGTGGAATTCCCCATTAAACAAGACACAATACCTAAGACGGTTTGAGTGCTGATGAATCCTGACATCCCAACAAGGCCAATCACTTGTTCTTTCTCGCTCATTTTTATAGAAATTGAGGTACGCTCCGGATCTGGTCCTCATGAGCCACAGCACTGCACAGTGTAGTGTTCTCCCCACCCTGCCACACCTGACCCAGCTCAGCAGCTCGTTATCCCACTCCCTGAGCTAAAACAGGTGTGTTTCACAGGGGAAAACTCTAAAGCGTGGAGCGCTGCGGCCTTCCTGAGCCAACTCTCCATCCTGTTGCTGTGTGTGATCGGAGCAGCTGGAAGCAGCGTCCCCCGGGGAAGACCTTTCCCATTTCCCCCTGTTCTTCATTTTCTCTTTAATGAATTTTATTCTGACACACGGACTTCATCTCTGTCCTTGTTTTGGCGGCGGGGCAGGTGCTTGTGTAGAGGAGAACTCCCGGGCCTACCCAAGGGTGGGGAAGCACCCTGGGAGTTGCAGCATAACAGCATGTCTATAATCTATAAACCTAATCTATAACTGAACTTAGCTTCTAAATTGTTGTTGTTCACTGAACCAAACTGGATTTCACTGCAACACAATACTGATACATAACGTGCTTAACATTTGCACTAGGATTATTTGTACAGCAAATGTTTATATAATTTATAATTATATAATAAAAAATTTAATTTAATCTCTACATATATATTTTTTTACTTTTAGTACTTTTTATTCTTATTCTATTTATTGTTTAGTGTATTTTCATCTCTTAGTGTAATACTTGTCAACTTTAGCTTGTTTGTTACTTGTCATGCTTGTGTTGCTCACATCAAGTAAAATTCCTTGTATGTGTAACAAACTTGGTGAAATAATGAGATTCCGATGCCGTTTACATAGAAATGTGAATATAGATGATGTTCTGCATTTCTGATAGCCTCCACAAACAAACCAGAAGGCTAGACTGTTTTGAAATGACGGATCTAATCAAACCTCCCTCCACATTCCTCGGCACTGAGACCAAAAAATAATCACGTTAGAAATCACCGCTAAAATAACTGGGGTCATTTAACTCCTTAAACTATAAAGACCTACAGAAGATCTTCCATTCCTCCAGATTTCCATTTCTTATTCATATTTCATATTTACTTTATAACTTACTTTCTCTAAAACTGCAGCTTTGCAGAAGGAAAAAACTCCTTAACTTTCAATGGAAGTCAATGTAAAAATATTGTACTCCAGTTCATTTCTGAGAATTTCTATTGGTCCACTAATCATAAAGAACACCTGCCAGATTCACATTATGTCAAAAATGGCAAAATAATCGAGAGATACAAGGTTTCCGCAGGACAGCGAAGATTTCTCAGTTGTTATTGAAAGCTTCACAGCATATACTGGAAAGCCTTAAAGCTCAATTTCATAAAAAAAAAACACATCTAGCTCACTTTCCTGGCAAATATTACCCCTAAACAATCAATCCTCAGTCCATTCAGTCTGCATGAGAAAAATAAGCTGCAAAAAACAGCCAGGATTAAATAAACGTCCTTTGTGATGTCACAAAAATCAATGCAGTGCATTTACATAAAGTACATCCACCTACTCAGCCTACAGTAGCCTAACTCCACCCCCTTCACACTGAAGTTATAAAGAGTGTTTCACTCCTTAAAAGGCTGGGCTGGGCTGCTTTTGTGTGAGGTGCAATACAGGCCAACCAAGGTCATTTACATACAGTATTTACATCAGTCTTAAAGGCACAGTGACCAAAAAAGCCTGTTTAATTCTAAGCTAAATGGTAATTTTTAGCAAATTATGACTGTTTTTTAGACCATAAACCCAAAACAAATGCCAAAACTGGACTTCACAATCACAATACGAGAAAAATCTAGGACTTGTGAAGTTAAGGGACTTACAGTCTTAACCCCTTAATGCAGCTTAAGGCTTATTACACACTATGGTGTATTACTCAGTAGCTACAGGGGCTTCTGTACAAGCTGGTGGGGCTATTCTCTGGTAATAGAGGTTTGTATAGGCTGTTTAAGGGGTTAATGGACTAGTCCAGCTCAAAACAAGTACATAATTTCCCTCAAATGTTTCATACCTCAAATACAGGCATTTAGTCAAGATACAGTCAGTATTTTCTTCTTCATCTTTGCTCTGGAGCTACAGAGCTTTCATAGTAAATCTGAAAATAGTAAGGTGACTGATTGACCACATTTGGGATAACAGGGAAATTAGGTTTTTGGTGATATACCCATTTCAGATTAGTAAGCAAGTAAAAAAAACAAAAGCTAGAAGAAGAGCTGAAATGCATACGTACATGCTGGCCTTGCGCAATCCCTTGTGTTGTGGTAAATTCTATGAAAATGCGTCCTGCACTCGGACGAGAACTTGACTGGTCCTGCTTGAGAGAAAGAAAGTTTCTAATCAGGATTAAGATTTTGGCAAATTCAAGAACTTTAAGAGCATTAACGTGGAGATTAAAACAGGCCACGGGTGAGACAAAGTCCTATAAGTCCGCTATAGTCCTATAATTTCTCCATGCTTGACTGCAGCATTTCACAATTCAGTGGCAGGATATAAGAGACTGATGATGTCAGAGCTCTTTCTATCCTCTGTGTCTAAAACTGAGTCACCCCCCTTTAGTTGTGCAGAGACCCAAAAGGAAGAATTAGCGCACGTTAATGCTTGACATGACATTACAAAGAGGGCAGAGCCTTAACGATTTCAATAAAGCATGTCTAGCTCTTTGTGTGAGCTTCAGGATAATGGGTTTTTACACCAGTCACCGCAGCCAGGGGTGTTCGCTGGGGTTCTGAGAGGAATAATCAGCTTTTCACATGCTTTTCCTGGTGCTGGGCACACAAACGTTTGGCCACCCCAGTCAAAATGTCCTGTGAATACTGATAATAGTAGAAGGAAGATCTCCAAGAAACACGAAGTTAAGGAACATCTTAAGAAAATTAACTGTTACAGTAAACTGTAAAGACAACTGGTTGGACAATCCTTTACCTGTTACGGGATGGTCAGGGAGCAGACCCAAGTGCAGAGAGGAAAGCCTGTAGGCCTTATGTGATATAAGGATGTGGTTAATGTGATTGGGGTGCTTTTGTATCCTGTGGGAGAACTTGTCCTCCCAGCTGTGTTTGCACCAGCAATCCTGGCAAGGGAGGTCCAACACCTTACCACTGTGCCATCAACAAGCACAGGCAATAGGTGGAGTTGCACCTCTTAAAACAATGAAATAAAAAAGATGGAAAAACCAAACAAAGGAGACGCCAAGATGGCGTAGCTCAGACTTAGGACAGTTAGCACTAAAACAACCGAAGAAAAACAAGTAAATGCAGCTCTCTCAAATGATCAAACAAAAGATCAAAGCTCTCTTTGAGCTGCGATATCTTAATCTTCTTTCTTCTACAACCCTGTTATCTTTTTTTTCTTTGATATTTTTCTTCTTTTTAAACTCCTTTCTTTCCAGTCACCCCTCGACAAAGGTGAGACAGACAAGTGCCGTTTCTCACAGCCTTAAATGCTGTGACCACCAGGTGTGTCTGATTACCCCTAGGATTTCTGGGGATTGGAGTTCCCTTGGGTAATAGTGCTCGCTGCCGTCGCCCTCTGCTGATAGGCGGCGGCAGACACTGACTCCTTACATTACCAGTGTTTTATGGCGAATCTAACCAAAATGTATGTCCCACTTTTTATGTCCCAGGTTAGCATTGTTGGTATTGTCCTAGGTTAGCATTGTTAGCGATACCAGTTAATATGCATTGTACCAAATAAACAACCTACACAATGATTCCAAGAAAGCATGTCTAACTCTTAGTGTGAGCTTCGGGATCATGGATTTTTACACCAACCACTGCAGCCAGGAGCTGGGCTGAAACACTCCTTGCAACATCAGTCTGAATTACGAGAGCTAAATTAAAAATCTGTCCAAATATTTGTGGACACCCCTTCTAATGAATGCATTCAGCTCCTTTGAGCTGCACCCATTGCTGACACAGATGTGCAAATGCACACACATACAGCTTGTCTAGGACCTGTAGAGAAGTACTGCCATCAGAATAGAACTCTCTGGAGCAGATCAACCATAATGAACCTATTGGCACCATGCTGCCTAATGCCAGGCGTGGGCTACAGGGGTATAAAGCCCCCCAGCATTGAGGAGCTGTGGAGCAGTGGAAGAACTGTGTTCTCTGGAATGATGAATGGTGGAGCTCCATCCAGAACTTTTGAAATGAGCTGGGGAGCTGGGGATGATGAGGTAGGGTGGAGATCATTCAACATCCTGATGTCACTGGTATAACTAACGCTCTTGTCACTGAATGCAATCAGTCAAATCCTCACAGCAATGCTCCTCCAAAAATTTAGTAGAACATCTTCTTCTCTGTAGTAGAGACAGTTACTCCAACAAAAGCAGGATCAGCTCTTTTTAATAGCCTTGATTTCAGAAGAAACGATAAATGAGCAGGCGTCCCAATACCTCTGTCCATATAGTGTATTTCACAAATTCAGCCCCCCCTTTCTGTCAGTGTAATTTGTGTATTCGGGGTGAGGTGTGGATACTCTGGGTATTTTCCGCTCTTGGCGTGGTGAAGTGGGCCGTTAAAAAGGCAGTAAAGAAGGCTGTTCTTTTAATGCTATGTTCTGTGTCTCTGACAGGTGATTGGCTGAAGCGCTGAACTGAGGTCAGCAGAGGTGATGTAACTGGCCGAGCGTAAGCTCTTGTTTACAGATATGAAATTGGCCCATGTGGCTGTAGGGCTCAGTGCCGAAACACTGTGTAAGCCAGCTCTGCAGTGTGCTCGCACTGTTCTACGCCCCAGAACTGCACCCTGACCCGACTGACGAGGCAGCACGAAGATGTGGCATGAGCTTTAGACATGAATGGATTAGAGGTTTCTTACCTGTAAAATGCTTTATGAACTTGTCTTTTACGCTTACGTCTCTCGGCACAATCTCTGAAAAGAGACACAATAGAAAAACGTTAAAAACAAAAACAAAGGATCCTGTAAGAAAATACTCCTGTCACACTGTGAACGCAGAGGTGTTCAGGTGAATAATTGAATACATCACAATACCTGCACAACAGAGGCCTACAGGAGGTCGTTCTCATTTTTCTTTCTCTTTGTCCTAAATGTATTTTATTTTATATAGTTTATAGTATAGTGTGTTTATTTTGTATAGTTTAATTTATAGAGTGTTTATTTTATAGTCTTTATTTTATAGAGTGTTTATTTATACAGAGTTTAATTTATAGCGTTTATTTTATAGTGTTTATTTTATAGTGTTTATTTTATAGTTTTTATTTTATAGAGTCTTTATTTTATAGTGTTTATTTTATAGTGTTTATTTTATAGAGTGTTTATTTATAGAGTTTAATTTATATAGTGTTTATTTATACAGAGTTTAATTTATATAGTGTTTATTTTATAGTTTTTATTTTATAGAGTCTTTATTTTATAGTGTTTATTTTATAGAGTGTTTATTTTATAGTGTTTATTTATAGAGTGATTATTTTATAAAGTAAATATTTTATAGTGTTTATTTATAGAGTATTTATTTATACAGAGTTTAATTTATAGAGTGTTTATTTTATAGTGTTTAATTTATATAGTGTTTATTTATACAGAGTTTAATTTATATAGTGTTTATTTTATAGTTTTTTTTAATAGAGTCTATTTTATAGAGTGTTTATTTTATAGTGTTTGTTTATAGTGATTATTTTATAAAGTAAATATTTTATAGTTTTTATTTATAGAGTGATTATTTTATAGAGTAATTATTTTATAGAGTCTTTATTTTATAGTGTTTATTTATAGAGTTTAATTTATACAGTGTTTATTTTATAGTCTTTATTTTATAGAAAAGACAATGCCAATGTCCAAATTCAGCATCCAATCATTCAGCTGGGCTCACTGTTGTCCAGTAAAAGCATATAAAGCACATAGGTCACTAAATCAGCACCAAGACGGAGGCATTTGGGGGAATAAATCCACAAACACAGTGTTTATGGTGTAAAAACGACAGAATAAAGCACTCAAGCTCTACCACACAGCCCTCAAATATCTCTGGATATTAAAATACACTCACATATAGTAAATAATGATGTCCCAAGCCGCACACTACTACACTCAGTATTTAGTAAAAAGGAGTGTACCACTAGTAGAAGTGCTTTCAGCAGTGTAGTATGTAAACTATAGAAGCCCCAAGCTGTACACTCAATTGACAAAAGTTTTGGGACACCTGCTCATTCACTGAGGATGTTGGCTGATCACTACCTGAGCTCAATCTCAACTCCCCAACTTATCCCAAAGGAATTGGATGGAGCACGACCATCCGTCATTCCAGACAACACAGTTCTTCCACTGCTCCACAGCTTGGCAATGCTGGGGGGCTTTATAAATACCCCTCTAGCCCACGGCTGGCTTTAGGCCGCATGGTGCCAATAGGGTCATCAAAGTTCATCAGCTCCAGAGAGTCCTATTCTATTGGCAGTACTTCTTTTCTACAGACACTAAACAAGCTCTGTATGTGCATTTTCACATCTGTATCAGCAATGGGTGCAGCTTAGAAGGGGTGTCCACAAACATTTGGATACATTATGTATCGTCTGTTGTCAGACCTACAGTCTGAACTCCAACACATTCATTCTCTCCATATTACCCCTCGTCAGATTATGATCAGGCTGAGCAGAGTTAATGACACACTCTTCTCGCCATGACACATTTCAGACACAGACGCCGCTACGCCGGGATGACTAAACATTTTGACGCAACCCGTTGTAGGAAGAGAACAGGTACACATTAGGAGCGCAATCCCAGGTGGTTAACCCAGCCCCCATTAAATCTGCACCAGGCTTGGGGTCCTCGCTAATGATGAGCAATCTGTGGCCTGGCTGACCCAAGCACACTGCGCCCCCCTGAGAAGATCCCCACTGCAGCGCAGGAGCCGGCTGCAGTAAGGAGATTATTGCTCTCAGTGTTGTAATGCCTATCAATGTCAGATGCACAAATCCATGCTGCTGCTAATTTTATCCTCTTCTTCCAGACGGAGGGATAACTCACTCTGTGTTATGAATGAAACTGAGACGGCTGCTTAGTTCACTGCCTAGTTCATTAATGCTAAGTGTTTATATTAGGCCTCAACTCATATTTTGCTTTGCTGATATTGTTGCTGGCAGAATTCGAACCTAGGACTTGTAAACTTAAAAAAAGGGTGTATAGAGCAAGACGTTCCATTATTTTATAAATATATATTATATTATTACAAATAATAAGCAGGAAGCAGCGATATAGTCTAATTTATTTGCTTTGCTGATATTGCTTTGCTGATATTGGAAACCTATGGTTTGTCAGTATCTATTAGAATACGGCCAATGATTACAGACTGGTTTTGTTACTGGCAGAATTCGAACCTAGCAAATCCAATCCTGGTCCTGGACATGTTTGTGGTTCCTCTGTTTTGGAGCTCTGTTCAGCTCAGTAGACACGTCTTCCCGAGGTAAATGAGTGGGCTCAGGTGTGCTAGGGGCAGAGCAGCCACTAAAATATGCAACACAGTGGGCCTCCAGGACCAGTGGTACTCAGCCCTGGTCCTGGAAGCCCACTGTCTAAGGCAGTGGTACTCAGCCCTGGTCCTGGAGGCCCACTGTCTAAGGCAGTGGTATTCAGCCCTGGGCCTGGAAGCCCACTGTCTAAGGTCTCCAGGACCAGGGCTGAGTACCACTGCCTTAGACAGTGGGCTTCCAGGACCAGGGCTGAGTACCACTGCCTTAGACAGCTGTGCCGGGAGGAGTAATATGAGCCCCCTGTTTAACAGTGATACAGGACTGCGGTGGGTCAGTACCTACAAAAGGGCACCAAGTAAGGACAACCGGTGAACCTGGGCCAGGGTCATGAGCGCCCAAGGCTCACTGATGCTCTTGGAGGTCGCACCTTTCAACTTACAGGACTTTCAACTGAAGGATCTGCTGCTAATGTCTTGGTCTTGGTGCCAGATCCCACAGGACACAGAGAAAGCACTACAGAAGACAGTGGGCCTTCAGTACCAGGGCTGAGTACCACCGCCTTAGACAGCTGTGCCGGGAGGTGTAATATAAGCCCCCTGTTTACCTATAATACAGTGATACAGAATACAGCTGCGCAGAATATTCAAAAGGAGACACTGGAAGACAGATATGCTAATTAGGATGTAAATTATGAATAACTATATTTGAGGCCTGTTTCAGTTCCAAGGTAGAGTCATTCATTCATTATAGACTGTCTCCACTGCCCAGGGAAGAAGGCTTTCTACTAGATTTTGGAGGAGCATTGTTAAGCATTAGTGAGGTCCCCCCCCCCTACTTCATCATCCCCAACTCCCCAACTCATCCCATCTGAAAGTACTGGATGGAGCTCCACTACCATCATTCCAGAGAACACAGCTCTTCCACTGCTCCACAGCTACTCAATGCTGGGGGGCTTTATACCCCTCCTCTAGCCCATGCCTGACATTATTAGGCAGCATGGTGCCGATAGGTTCCTCAGTATTTACCTGCTCCTATAGACTAGACAAGCTGTGTGTGTGCATTTGCACATCTGTGTCAGCGATGGGTGCAATTTAAAGTAGCTGAATGCACTCATTAGAAGGGGTGTCCACAAATATTTGGACATATAGTGTATAAGTCAGTCTTTAACTCATTTGCCCCCACAATGTATCCCCCACTGTACAAAAGTTTGGAATCAGGGTTTTTAATGGAATGAAGCCAGTATTAAGGATATGCATGGCATGATGCGACACTCTAGGACCCTGACTCTCTATAATGAAGAACCACTTGTAAACTCAAAAAAAAAAGGGTTGTATATAGCAAGACGTTATATATTAAAATATATTCAAATATATAAAATATATATTATATAATTACAAATAATAAGCAGGAAGCAGCGATCAAATTTAAGTATTTATTTATTTATTTATTTATGTATTTATTACAGGTGTCTCGGAAAAGTACTAATATCTTGAGACACATAACTTGGCAGAAAAATGAATAAACATATCAGTACATATACATATAGTTATATCAGTACAGTATTTCATTTACAGTGCATCCGGAAAGTATTCACAGCGCTTCACTTTTTCCACATTTTGTCAGGTTACAGCCTTATTCCAAATTGTATTAAATTAATCTCTTTCCTCAAAATTCTACACAAAATACCCCATTATGATCATGTGAAAAAAGTTTTCTTGAGAGTTCTGAAAATTTATTAAAATTAAAAAACAAAGAAATCATATTTACATAAGTATTCACAGCCTTTGCTTAATACTTTGTAGAACCACCCTTGGCAGCAACTACAGCCTCAAGTCTTTTTGAATATGATGCCACAAGCTTGGCACACCTCTCTTTAGGCAGTTTTGCCCATTCTTCTTTGCAGTACCTCTGAAGCTCCATCAGGTTGGATGGGAGACGTCTGTGCACAGCCATTTTCAGATCTCTCCAGAGATGTTCAATCGGATTCAAGTCTGGGCTCTGGCTGGGCCACTCCAGGACATTCACAGAGTGGTCCTGAAGCCACTCCTTTGAGATCTTGGCTGTGTGCTTCGGATCGTTGTCCTGCTGAAAAATGAACCGTCGCCCCAGTCTGAGGTCAAGAGCGCTATGGAGTAGGTTTTCATCCAGGATGTCTCTGTACATTGCTGCATTCATCTTTCCCTCTATCCTGACTAGTCTGGCAGTTCCTGCTGCTGAAAAACATCCCCATAGCATGATGCTGCCACCACCATGCTTGACTGTAGGGATGGTATTGGCCTCGTGATGAGCAGTGCCTGGTTTCCTCCAAACATGACGCCTGGCATTCACACCAAAGAGTTCAATCTTTGTCTCATCAGACCAGAGAATTTTGTTTCTCATGGTCTGAGAGTCCTTCAGGTGCCTTTTGGCAAATTCCAGACGGGCTGCCTTGTGCCTTTTACTAAGGAGTGGCTTTCGCCTGGCCACTCTGCCATACAGGCCTGATTGGTGGATTGCTGCAGAGATGGTTGTCCTTCTGCAAGGTTCTCCTCTCTCCACGGAGGAACGCTGGAGCTCTGACAGAGTGACCATCGGGTTCTTGGTCACCTCCCTGACCAAGGCCCATCTCCCCCGATCGCTCAATTTAGATGGCCGGCCAGCTCTAGGAAGAGTCCTGGTGGTTCCAAACTTCTTCCATTTACGGATGATGGAGGCCACTGTGCTCATTGGGACCTTCAAAGCAGCAGAAATGTTTCTGTATCCTTCCCCAGATTTGTGCCTCGAGACTATTTTGTCTCGGAGGTCTACAGACAATTCCTTTGACTTCATGCTTGGTGTTTGCGCTCTGACATGCAGTCAACTGTGGGACCTTATATAGACAGGTGTGTGCCTTTCCAAATCATGTCCAATCAACTGGATTTACCACAGGGGGACTCCATTTAAGCTGTAGAAACATCTCAAGGATGATCAGTGGAAACAGGATGCACCTGAGCTCAATTTTGAGCTTCATGGCGAAGGCTGTGAATACTTACGTAAATGTGATTTCTTAGTTTTTTATTTTTACTAAATTTTCAGAACTCTCAAGAAAACTTTTTTCACATGGTCATAATGGGGTATTTTGTGTAGAATTTTGAGGAAAGAGATTAATTTAATACAATTTGGAATAAGGCTGTAACCTAACAAAATGTGGAAAAAGTGAAGCGCTGTGAATACTTTCCGGATGCACTGTATATTTCATTTATAATTGACTGCAGTGAAAACATGTGAAATATTGCACCTAACCTGTAATCTGCAATTACCTTCTGTTGTGTAGTTTAATGAATATACACTTATTATATATCTTATAATAAATAAAAAAGGAGATAAATATATATATATATATTTTAATAATTAAAAATTAATAAAAAATTATATATATCTACTTAATATATATCACATTTTTAAACATATAAATATACCATATTATCACAGTTCTATCAATGTCTATATTTTTGATTCTTTGTTTTTCTTCTATAGAGTCTTTATTTATAGTGTTTATTTATATAGTGATTATTTATAGAGTTTATTTATATAGTGATTATTTTATAGAGTTTATTTTATAGTGTTTAATTTATAGTCCATATATATATATATATATATATATATATATATATATATATATATATATATAGTATTTATTTATTTATTTATTTATTTATTTATTTATTTATGTACATTTTGTTTTTAAACTGACACACAGAATAAAATAATTGCACAGAAAGCAGATTTCAAATACTCTCCCATATCTGGTAATAACAAAATAAACGAAAAGTGATTCCAAACTTATGAACGACAGTCAGCTCTATTCATCTGTGCTGGAATTGAGGACAGTAGACAGTAAGTATAGATTTAGTGGTATTATGATCAGGTCTATAAGCATGTACCTGCACCTGAGTCTTATGCAAGAGTGCTGCAGGTGTGTGTGGACGTTCGGGCCTGGCAGCGAGACAACACAGGTCATGTGTAGACCCGCTCGGATTATCCAGAGGTCCCATATATGCTCATCAATTACGAGCTGTCTCGCCTCGCATGTTTCCACCGTGTTTCTAATTAACTGAACTCGACTGTAGAAGGAAAACTCTTTAAACAGAATCCAGCTCAGAGAGAGCAGATGTCGGCAGGAGGACTCCACTTCCCCTGCAGCATATTTCTGTGTAATCATCGACAGGGTAACTGCGCCTTCCTCCGTTTAATTTATTTTTACAGCTGAAAACTGACCAAGGCTGAGTGTGCTTGGCTAACGGCAAACCTCAAAAATGACATACACACACACACACACACACACACACACACACACACACACACACACACATACCACAGGAGCATTTGTTTTCATTTTGCAATCAAAACAATGCTGAGAGCTTTGTAAAGACACCCCATATCCCAACACACTGTCTGATACTGTTTGTGGACAACATATCAGTAATAAATCAACATAAACCTATTGGCGCCATGCTGCCTAATGCCAGGCGTGGGCTAGAGGGGTGTAAAGCCCCCCAGCATTAAGGAGCTGTGGAGCAGTGGAGGAACTGTGTTCTCTGGAATGATGGTGGCGGAGCTCCATCCAGTAGTTTTGGGATGAGTTGGGGAGTTGGGGATGATGATGAGGTGGGGTGGTGATCAGGATCCAACATCCTGACCTCACTAACACTCTTGTCACTGAATGCAATCAATCAAATCCCCACAGCAATGCTCTTCTCTGGACAACAAAAGCAAGATTAACTCTTAATTTTTAAAACCTTGGATTGCAGAAGACACAATGAGTAAGCAGGTGTCCCAAAACTTTTGTCAATATAATGTAGAATCAGATGTGAAGGGAAAGTGACAGTAGCCTCAGTGCAGCCTATAACAGCTTTTTGGTGACTGTGATGGCATCACTAGCTGAACGGCTTTACAGTTTTGCAATTAGGCCTGAAAAGTGTGTAATATACAGTCAAGGTCGAAAATGTTGGCACCCCTGCTCTTCAAAAAGCACCCAGAAATGGTTGAAGATGAAGCGCTTGGACAGCTCTGAAGTGGCCGGCAGTGAGCCCAGATCTAAATCCTATGAGCACCTGTGGAGAGGTCTCAAAACAGCAGCTGGAAGAAGGCACCCTTCAAATCCAGGAGATCTGAGAGATCTGGAGCAGTTGAGAAAAGGGGAGTGGTCCAACATTCTAATAGGAGGTGTAAGAAATCATTCATGGTTAAGTTTGTAGACACCTACTCCTCCAGAGTTCCTTATGAAATCAAGGCCAATAATAGGGCTATAGGGTTTTCTCTATGCTTCTGCGCTGATAATGGATTATTAGTTATCGATAGGGATGTCTCAATCCGATCCAGTGGATCAGGATCAGGGCTGATCCAGGCATATTGTAATGGATCGGGTATCGGCTATTTTAATCCTGATCCAGCTCAGAGTCTTTTATTTTAACCACAATGTTCAGAGCGCAGTCTGCCGACCTCAAGCCTCCATTAACGGCTATTATAGCTCCAGCTGGCTGCAGCAGCAGCAGTGCGGACGTTCTCAGAGGGTAAATAAAGTAGTTGAGGTTCTGCAGTGTGGAGCTATTTTACAGTGGAACCTGAAAACAGACCATAATATCTGACCCTTTATAAAACTCTCACTGAAACGCTCCGTTTTACCAGCGGGAGAACCGCAGAACCGGCACTCGCCTTTCTCTGTTTATAAGCCAGAACCCATTCAGGACTGTGTGGAGGCTAACGCTAATGCTAACACACACTCTCGCTATAGAAACCCCAATCACACACACAGCACATTCACCCACTATAAACCAGCTATTACACACCAGTAGACCAACAACAACCACGGATACCAGTCCAGAGTGTGTACCACTACACACACTCTCTCTCACACACACACTCTCACACAGGGAGTGATTAGACTGCAGTGTGGTAAAGGAGCTGGGAGCTGATTGGTCAGGGAGGAGATCAGACTGGATTATCAGATATTAAACACTATAAAACAGTGATTTTAAGAAAAGTCTGACTAAACTAAATCAGTCAGTCCAGAAAGTCTGATTATAGAATCTGATCCTGAAAATAAAGGATTTTACTGATCAGATTAATCAGCAGCTCGTCTGATCTCAACTGTGGAGCTGGATTATTATTTATATACACACACAGATTGGATCGGCATCCTGAGTGGGTTATCTGAGAGGTACTGGCTGGGATTGGTATTGGTATAAGGCCACAGGGCTATGGGCTTTATACCCCATTGGACATAGTGGCCCCTGCTCTAACAGACCTACTAAACCTGGCAATTATCAAATCAAATCAAATTTTTATTTGTCACATACATAGTAATACACAGTATAACTTGCAGTGAAATGCTTTTTTGACAGTCTGCCCACATCAAAGCTATTCAATAAAGAATAAACTGAAACTTAACTTACTGAAATAAAGTGCAAAAGTGCAAAAAAAAAAGAAGTTACATTTAAGTTAAATTTAAGTTAAAAATAAAATATAAAAATATGAAAATATAGAAATAGCTAGATGTGGTCAGAGCAGTCGTTACGGCGGCCGTCATCAGCGGCGCCATCTTAATTAACAGGTGAGCTGAATCAGCTCAAGCAAAATACTGCCCACCGGAACTGCCCACCCCTGCTTTAGACTCATGGGTGGCTGCTCCAGAGCGTCCGATTATATTATCAACGCTTTTTTATAGCAATTAAACAAGCTGTGCCTGCACAGCTAAATGCCTGGGTCAATAATGGGTGCACCCTAGCAGGTTGAGAGTGCCAATGATTTAGTCCAGTCCATTTCTGGAGTCCTGTGTGGAACGGTATCAGATTTGAGCCTTTTTGACGTTTCCTGGTGTTCTTCCAATGCAAACAAAAGAAATAAACATGTGAATACTGAAGAATCTGAAACTGCAACACAGCTCTGGAAGAAGTGCAGGGGTGCCAATATGTTTGGCCATGATTCGACTAGTGCTTGTAAATGCAGTGATTTACAAGCCTGAACTGTGGTCACTCACAGACCAGTCTGATTTAAAGGACAAAGGACTAAACCTCTTCAAGCAATTACACCAATCGGTATTAAAGTATTACCAGCACAGCGAAATTCCCCCAGGAACGTATTCTATTACATAAGCTGGTCCGTTCGTTGAGATGATGATCCAAAATGAATGTGCTGGTTGAAATCTCCTTTTTTGGGCCTCTCTTTTTGAGTGCTGCAGTTCTTATAAGTGTTACGCTTCATATCTGGACCAGCACATACAGGTTCTAAGTGACTGGACCCAGATGACTGACTGAACTGTTTCCAAATGATATTTCATATGACAGACTGGACTCATGCTTATCAATTACACTGGTTGGGTCTCGCATTTCCAGACATTAGGTAGGCTTATATTGAATATTCCCAAAGATCCAAGCAGAAATGAAGGAATGATGAATGGTTGTCACTGTAGCAGCACTGTATACAAATACTTAATTACTTTACTACAGTAGAAATGTTGGTTTTCTAAACTTTACTGGAGTAATTATTTATTATTTATTTATACATTTTCACCCAATTATCTGAACTTTCTCCTCCTTATATTTTAAAAACAGCCTCGTTCCTCTATTCTATTTCATTTCCCTTTGTTTTCATTCCGGCTCATCATCAATAAAAAACCCTCTCTAGATAAATCTCTCCATCCAGAAAGTGTGAGTCTGATCCTGATTGGATGAGAAGTATAAACAGACACCATTCTGACTCCCTATTGGTTTATAAGAGATCCATCACACCTGCACACGTCCCGTCCCTCTCCAGCGAGCTCACAACAGACGTCTGTAGTCTAGTATGAAGACTGTGTCCGTGGCAGAGACTCAAGAGAGCTGCAGTGAAACGTCCCGACTGAGCCCCACATTTACATTCCAATAAAGCTTATTGATCACACGCCTCTGAAGTCTGACTTTCTGCAGCTTTACAGAACTTCTAGACAACGACTCCTCATATTTTCCTCCATGAAGCTCATGTTGATGCTCAGTAGAGCACAGAGACGCTCCTTTAATAGAGCTGATATTACTGAAATGCTTCATTTTCAATGGGCAGATCTGCAGCTGAAACAGGAGCCTAGTGCAGCCCAACATTTTTAACATCAACATTTTAATAGAACATTCTCCTCATTATGACTTTTAGAGAAATGGGGTTTTGGGGAGGGGGGGGGTAGTGCACTATAGACCCCTGTGGCGCGGCCTAAGCTTTCTGCCTTTGTTTTCCTTCCATTACTTTTACTTTTCTACTTGAAGTCGTTCTGAAACCAGTACTTTTACACTTTTACTGGAGTAAAAAGCTTCAGTTGATACTTCAGCTTCTATAGAAGTCTTTTAAACCCTCGTATCTCCAACCACTTCTACCTGGGGAATGGTGTGGTTGATGTGACGCAACAGAGAACACCATTACTTGCCAGTGAGCTACTACACCACGTTGGGCAAGACTCCTAACACTACATTGGCCCACCTCTGTAATACCAGTAACCTTGTAAGTCACTCTGGATAAGAGCATCAGCTAAATGTAATGAACGTTTTGACACCTTTGCAGTGTAGAGACATTTGTGTATCTTTACAGCCTATCTATCCAAGACAGGGTTTCAAGTGGGGCGGGGGTCTTAGGATACCCCCACGAACAAATCTTCTAAAGTCCTAATCAGCATGTTTTTGGATTAAGCTCCTGACTGAGCTGTCCAGGTTATCTCTGGCTTGATTTGTTATCACATGTAGTTTTTCACACTTTGTACACCAGTATGTAGCCCAATATATAAATTTAAAATATAAATATAAGTTATAATGTCACACTTTATTTGTTTATTTAATTTAATCTAGATTTTAGAATTGGGATTATGTTATATTAAGTTGTTTTTTTATTCGAACAGTGATGAATTTCACACCATTCAAACACGTTAATAAAGACGAGTGATCCAATTAATGTTATCAATATAGTGAGTATATAGTGAGTGAGACAGATTAAATCAACCAATAAAGAAGAATGATTAAGTTCATATCATATTATTAATAAAGACAGGTGATCCAGTTCGCAACATCAATTAGAATATGTGATCCAATTTACGTAATCAATAAAGAAGGCTGATCATCTGTGCATCAAGGGTGAGCCTCATATGATCAATAGCGATAAGTGATCCAGTTCACATCCCCCAAAAAGACAAGTGATCCAGTGCACATCATCAATAATCAAAGGGGATCCAGTTCACATCTCCAATAAAGACAGGTGATCTGTTTTACATCCCAAATAAAGACAGGTGATCTGGTTCACATCCCCAATAACGACAAGAGACTCAGTTCACACCATCAATAAAGACGGGTGATCAAGTTCACATCCCCAATAAAGACAAATGATCTAATTCATATAATCAATTCAGATGAGTGATCCAGTTAACATCTGTAATAAAGTCACTTCACAAAATCAATTAGGGGGGGTGTTCCAGCTCATCAATCAAGACAATTAATCAAGTTCACATCATCAATAAAGATGGTGATTGTGTCCACATCAATAAAGACAGGTGATCCAGTGCCCATCCCCAATAAAGACACGTGATCTGCTTCACATCCCCAATAAAGACAAGTGATCCGGTTCACAACATCAATAAAGACAAGTGATCCGGTTTACATCCCTAATAAAGACAGGTGATCTGCTTCACATCCCCAATAAAGACAAGTGATCCGGTTCACATCCCCAATAAAGACAAGTGATCCGGTTCACATCCCCAATAAAGACAAGTGATCCGGTTCACATCCCCAATAAAGACAAGTGATCCAGTTCACATCCCCAATAAAGACAAGTGATCCGGTTCACATCCCTAATAAAGACAGGTGATCTGCTTCACATCCCCAATAAAGACAAGTGATCCGGTTCACATCCCCAATAAAGACAAGTGATCCGGTTCACATCCCCAATAAAGACAAGTGATCCGGTTCACATCCCCAATAAAGACAAGTGATCCAGTTCACATCCCCAATAAAGACAAGTGATCCGGTTCACATCCCCAATAAAGACAAGTGATCCGGTTCACATCCCCAATAAAGACAAGTGATCCAGTTCACACCATCAATAAAGACAAGTGATCCGGTTCACATCCCCAATAAAGACAAGTGATCCAGTTCACACCATCAATAAAGACAAGTGATCCGGTTCACATCCCCAATAAAGACTAGTGATCCAGTTCACACCATCAATAAAGACAAGTGATCCGGTTCACATCCCCAATAAAGACAAGTGATCCAGTTCACATACCCAATAAAGACAAGTGATCCAGTTCACATCCCCAATAAAGACAAGTGAACCGGTTTACATCCCCAATAAAGACTAGTGATCCAGTTCACACCATCAATAAAGACAAATGAACCGGTTCACATCCCCAATAAAGACAGGTGATCCGGTTTACATCCCCAATAAAGACAGGTGATCCGGTTTACATCCCCAATAAAGACTGATCAAGTTCACATTCCCGATAAAGATGAGTGACCGTGTGGCTGTTAGGAAAGACTAGTGATCCAGTTCAAGCTGCCAGTAAAGACGGGTGATCCAGTTCACAGTGTCAGTACAGATGAGTTATTCAGTTCCACTGCAGCCAAGTCACCTGGTTTCACACAAGTTCACTTTAGGGCTTTAGAAACTGATCAGTTCCTTCTTCTTCTGCACTTTCCTCTTTCTGTCTCTGCGGTATAAGACAGTCTTACTCTTAATATTGCCTAAGACAGTCCAAGAACTCACTCTTGAGGCTTTACAGCAAAGCTTGCCTTTCTGTTCTCGAGATTTAACGGTTGGCATGATGTTTGTATTCTTTTCATCATCGTACTCACTAACCTCTCGTATGCCTACATCCTGGACACTGTTGACCATGTTCAGTGTTAGGGGGCTCTGTTTTTCCAGGTTGCTTGCGATTGCTAAACTCACCAGAGCGTCCTGGCTTCGTGATATTATACCAGCAACAGTTGATTTCGACACACTGAATGTTTTGGCTGCATCTCTGGTTGATTTATTAAGATTGTTGTTCAGTTCCTGATGTCCTGCTTTACTTTACTGACACTGACACTTCTTTGATCCTCTTGCTGAGAGACAAACACAGCCACGGCTGACTCCAGATGCAAATACCACACCTTCAATCACCTCTGTCAGCTTTTATGTGCAAGAACTGAGGACGTAAAGACACAAAACCGGCCAACAGACGGAATTGGATGACCATCGGTTTTGGTACTTTTTCAGGTTATATGGTCTTACCCATGCAGAGACCTGATATATGGCCTTATGTGCACATTTATCATAACCAACTGGGCATATATTTTTAATTATATCTACATATACGCTATATGTATAAGTATTGGGACACACCTCTTATTCAGTCCAATTCCCACAAATTTATACAATTAAGTACCTATCCAGATATTACAAATATTTGGTGCAATATGTAGGTGTCCCAATACTTTTCTCCATATAACATATGCCATATATGTGAAATCTACTGCCATATATCAGGTTTTTATATGGGTAAATTAAACCTGACATTCTGCACTTAAACCTCGACTCACTGTTTTATCTCAAATTCAGTGTCAAGAAAAATACTGCTGTCCAGCTATGAGTGGACTTCAGGTCATACTATAATGCACGTGGGTTTTCAAGGGAAAACATTACGATCAGAAAAGGAGGCCTTGACTGCCAGACTGTCAGTTTTTCAGGCGTTGCTAGGGGGATTTGGTCAAAGCAGTCAGTCTTGAGATGTTACTGATCTCTCTACAGTGTCATTTATCCTGGTCATTGCGAAAGCACCAAAAGTGAAAAGGCCAAAAGTAAAGCCTGATTTTGCAAATCATCGTCATCTGGTGTTCATAGACCTCTGAAGTCCTACGGTCAATCTGTGTTCGGCATCAGGCCCATATTCTGTACCCCCAGGTCTGAGCAGAGGTACATAAAAGTGTTCTGGACACAATACATTATGTCCTACAAAAAGCTTCCCTCCAAAACATCTCTGGATCCTCTGATTTATGATGTCATTAAAGCTGGAGTAGGTGATTATTGTAGAAACCAATAAGCCTGAGCTAGTATTTTTGAAAAACATCCAAGTGGCCTTCCTTCCAAAGCCACTCCCCCAAAACACATGAATGCACCCAGTGTGTGGGGGGGGGGGGGGGGGGGGGAGGGGGGTTGACTATCTTACACCTACAGATTACATTACTATCAAACTAATACATACTGTAGCTACATAAGCAGCTTCCTATACAATATAGACAAAAGTTTTGGGACACCTGCTCATTCACAAGGGTTTTAAAAAGAGCCATGACCTTTATTAACGGTAACCAGCAAAAGTTTGGATCAGGACCAATTGTGAAGAATTCTGTTCCAGCATCACCTCAGACTTCTTGCCATCAGCTTCTTTCTCAGGAAGCCTTCTCAGGAAGTTCTTCTCTCTCAAAAGGCCAAGTTTTAAAAAGAGCAAAGGTTTGAAGAGGATATTATGGCTTTAAAAAGAGATACATTAAATTGACAAAAGTATTGGGACACCTGCTTATTCATTGTTTCTTCTGAAATCAGGGGTATTAAAAATAGTTTCTCCTGCTTTTGTTGGAGTAACTGTCTCTACTGTCCAAAGAAGAAGACTTTCTCTACTAGATATTCTACTATAACACTGCTGTGAGATCTGATTGCCTTCAGCGACATGATTGTTAGTGAGGTCAGGATGTTGGATAATTTAATCAACTCGTCCCAAAAGTAGCGGATGGAGCTCCACGATCCACCATTCCAGAGAACACAGTTCTTCCACTGCTCCACAACTCAATGCTGGGGGGCTTTATACTCCTCTAGCCCAGGCCTGACATTATTAGGCAGCATGGTGCCAATAGGTTGATGATGTTGATCTGCTCTAGAGAGTCCTATTCTATTGGCAGTACTTCTCAAAAGGCACTAAGCAACATTGCTACATATATGTGACAAGCAGGCTAACGCTCCTGCACACCGAATCAACGTCCCTTGACAGTCCATCTTGAAGTCCATAGCTAGTCTTAAACGACACCAGCTTCTCACACTGAACTCTACTGCTGCCAAAGACACTCAACTAGTGGTGAGGTCAACGAAGTGCAGCAGTGTTAGCTCACCATTCATATTCCAGCTTCTTAACAGCTTCATAAATCAGAGGATCCAGTGACATTCAGGAGGAAACACAAGGCCAAGCATGTTAAGATTTGGAATATCTACCACGGGTGGATGCACCAGTAGCAACAGTGTTCAACAACCCCTGTCCTTTTTGGTCCAATATAGACCAAAATGTAAGATTTATAGATGTTTTTATTAATTTACGCATTCAAAAAGTGCTTCTAGATAAAACCACTGCTTTTGCTAAAGAAGAACCCTTAAAGAACCCCTTTATAAGGGTGTAGGGAAGGTTCTCTGGTTGTGTATTTAGACCATCAACCACTAAAATCCTTGTATTGTCTTGGTGGATGTTTACACTCTCAGCAAAAATGGTTCAATACAGTACTAAAAAGGGGTTCTTTAGTAGTTCCAAAGGTTCTCATGGTTCTATATAAAACAGTACATTTGCTAAAGAAGGCCTCCCATGTGCTTCTACTAAAACTCTCTCTTGGCTGGGATTGGATTAGATGTTAGATGTTTAACTCTCAGCACTCTCAGCAAATATGGTTCTGTACTGAGAAAAAGAGATCTTTGACATTACTGGAACCCTTTTTGGTGCTACACAGGAATGGGAACCAGGCAACAATGTAAGCATTTTTTGAGTTGTCATGGTTCTTCATAGAACCACTGCCTTTTGGAACCATTGAAGAATTCATTTTTTGTTCCTTCCTGCCAGTAAAACAGGGTTCTGTGTTGTACTGAAAAATGGGTTCTTTGATTCATAACAAATGTGCACTGTTTTCTCACGGTTCAATAGAGAACCATCTATTGTGTATCTGTTGTGTATTTAGACCATCATCTACTAAAACTCTTGTCTTGTCTTGGTAGATGTTTACACTATTAGCAAAAATGGTTCAATATAGTACTAAAAAGGGGTTCTTTAGTAGTTCCAAAGGTTATGTTAGTTCTCATGGTTCTATATAAAACAATACATTTACTAAAGAAGGCCTCCCATGTGCTTCTACTAAAACTCTCTCTTGGCTGGGATTGGCTAGATGTTTACACTCTCAGCAAAAATGGTTCAATATAGTACTAAAAAGGGGTTCTTTAGTAGTTCCAAAGGTTCTCATGGTTCTATATAAAACAGTACATTTGCTAAAGAAGGCATCCCATGTGTTTCTACTACAACTCTCTCTTGGCTGCGATTGGCTAGATGTTTACTCTCAGCATTCTCAGCAAAAATGGTTCTATACTGTACTGAGAAAAAGAGATCTTTGGCAATACTGGAACCCTTTTTGGTGCTATGCAGGAATAGGAACCATTTCTTCAAATTGTCATGGTTCTTCATAGAACCACTGCCTTTAGGAACCATTGAAGAATTAATTTTTAAAGAGGGTGTTCCTTCCTTCCTAACAAGCCACTGCCAGTAAAACAGGGTTCTGTGTTGTACTGAAAAATGGGTTCTTTGATTCATAACAAATGGGCACTTTTTTTGTTTGAAGAACCATTTAAGCCTTTACATTTCTCACGGTTCAATAGAGAACCATCTAAAGGGTAACGAGTGTATTAGTTCTTAACATGTCAGAGTCAGCCAGACTGACACAGTAATTCTTCTAGAAAGGTTCTATGCAGTACCAAACCAAAGATGGTTCTTATTCATTTATGCACATCAAAAAGTGGTACCGTATGTCATGGTTCTAGACAAAACCACTGCCTTTACAAAAGAACTCTTAAAGAGTCCCCCTCTTTCTTACATCTGTAAAGAGGCCTCACAGTTGCTTGTTCAGACCATCATCTACTGAAACTCTCTCTTAGCTAGTTTTAATAGATGTTCACACTCTCAGCAACAATGCAGAACACCCTCAGCACTCAACTGAAAACAAGAGTTCAGTAACAATAGTGGAACCCTTTTTGGTGCTATATACAACCCTAAAAGATTCAAAATCCACTAAAACAAAATGTTCCATTATGGATAAAACATTCAAACATTTAATAGTTCATTGAGTTTTCATGGTTCCATACAGAACCACTGCCTTCACTAAAGGATCCTAAAAGAACCCGTCGTAAAGAGTGTATTGGTTCTTATTAAGTCAGTGTCAGCCAAACTATACTATGTAATCCAAAAAAGGATTCTTTCACTCCTTTGGGTTCTAGATAGTTGATTTTTTTGTTCTGTATAGATGTTTTTTCTAGTTCTATGCAGGACCAAACCCTTTTTGGACCCATATAGATTTTTACGTTCTGTTTAGATGGTTGTTATTCAGTTATGCAATCAAAATGATCCCAGTTGCTTGTTCAGACCATTGTCTATTGAAACTCTCTCTTGGCTAGGATTGACACCCTCAGCAAAAATGGTTCTAAACTGTACTGAGAAAAGGAGTTCTTTGACAATAGTGGAACCCTTTTTGGTGCTATATAGAACCCTAAAAGATTCAAAATCCACCATAACAAAATGTTCCATTATGGATAAAACATTCAAACATTTGAATAGTTCATTGAGTTGTCCTGGTTCCACACAGAACCACTGCCTTCACTAAAGGATCCTAAAAAAACCCGTCATAAAGAGTGTATTGGTTCTTATTAATTCAGTGTCAGCCAAACTATACTATGTAATCCAAAAAAAAAAGATTCTTTGACTCCTTTTTGGTTCTAGATAGTTGGGTTTGTTTTTATTCTGTATAGAGCTTTTCCTAGTTATGCTTTTACACAGTTCTTTAAGTTGTCATGGTTCTATGTAAAAGTATTACCTTTGATAAGGAACCTATTTTGAACCGAAACTCTAAGCAAAAAGGGTTCTATATAGATGGGGTTCTCTTTTTGGTCCTATATAGACTTTTAGGTTCTGTATAGATGGTTCTTATTCAGTTACGCAATCAAAATGATCCCAGTTGCTTGTTCAGACTATTGCCTATTGAAACTCTCTCTTGGCAAGGATTGACACCCTCAGCAAAAATGGTTCTATACTGTACTGAGAAAAGGAGTTCTTCGACAATAGTGGAACCCTTTTTGGTGCTATATAGAACCTTTTTAAAAGATTCAAAATCCACTAAAACAAAATGTTCCATTATGGATAAAATATATATATATATATATATATATATATATATATATATATATATATATATATATATATATATATTGAATCAGGCAAAGAACCATTCAAACATTTAAATAGTTCATTGAGTTGTCCTGGTTCCACAGAGAACCACTGCCTTCACTAAATGATCCTAAAAGAACCCGTCATAAAGAGTGTATTGGTTCTCATTGATTCAGTGTCAGCCAAACTATACTGTGTAATCCAAAAAAAAGGATTCTTTCACTCCTTTTGGGTTCTAGATAAGGGTTTGCTTTTAAACCAAAACTCTAAGCAAAAAGGGTTCTATATAGATGGGGATTCTCTTTTTGGTCCTATATAGATTTATACGTTCTGTTTAGATGGTTCTTATTCAGTTATGCAATCAAAATGATCCCAATTTTAAAAAAATAATGAAATGTTTAACCCAGCAAACTTCTGACACATAATGTTAACTAAACATTTATACTAACGTTTCAACTCAACATTTACTAAATGTTTTATCATCACATTTAATAATTAATAATCTTAACTAACTGATATTATTAATATTGAATCTTAACCATTGTTGTCACCATTTGGAGGAACATCCCAGTGGCTCGATTCCTTATGGGCGTTCTAGTGGTTAAAAAGACCAGAAATAAAGTGGATTATCTATAACTGTCAGTCCAATTTAAACCCTGGTGTCAAGGTTCCTCTGCACCCCTGCAACAGAAACTTGTTCAAACGAGTTCCTGCTCGGAGGAACAACCCAGGATTATGTTTGCATCATCAGCTGATCTCAAAGCAGCTTACCTATTGGCCTGCTGTTGTCCAGTTTGGGCAAGCGTGTGGCCCTTTCACGCGAAGAAAGCTTCACGTGTTGGGCCGTGGAGTAGAGCGAGACACGGCGGGCCACCGGCCTGTCCCGCTGCTCGTCCCCAAGCACCTGCACCAGAAGATCCAGCAGCGTCCTCCTGTCCTTCTGCTTGGCTTCACTGCTGTCCATGCACTGGCTGGAGGTGACGAGCAAAACCATTATACTCAACAATATGTGCCATCTCTTCTCAGCCGGCATGGCTTTTCCAGCCTGATAAACAAACAAACACAAAGATCCCGTCAGCACACATTTCACACCCGAGCCAGGACTGATCCGACAGAGCACGTTTACAAACTCTGGCAAGACCCAAATCCATCCAGTAATTCCAAGCCTACACACCTCTTTCTGCTCAGCACTGGCAAGTCAGCAGCGATAATTACATGCAAATTGTGTTGACAACCTGAAAATATTACATAAATGTTTCAAAGGATCTTTCAACTCAAACTTTAAAGAGTCACAATTCATTCTTACTTTTGTAACCAATTCATGAATATGTTATTGTGATTTCCAACCATTTTAACATCATGTAAATGTTTATTAACATTTTTAACACACAATGTTAACTAAATGTTGTATTGTCACTTTAACACACAAGCTTAACTAAATGTTGTATTGTCACTTTAACACAATGTTAACAAAATGATGTATTGTCACTTTAACACGTTAACTAAATGTTATATTGTCACTTTAACACAATGTTAACTAAATGTTGTATTGTCATTTTACACAATGTTGACTAAATCTTGTATCGTCACTTTAACGCACAATGTTCACTAAATTTTGTATTGTCACTTTAACACAATGTTGACTAAATGTTGCATTGCCACTTTAACACACAATGTTAACTAAATGTTGTCACTTTAACACACAATGTTATCTAAAGGTTGTATCGTCACTTTAACACGTTAACTAAATGTTGTATTGTCACTTTAACACACAATGTGAAGTAAATGTTATATTATCACTTTAACACAATGTTAAAATGCTGTATTGTCACTTTAACACATTAACTAAATGTTATATTGTCACTTTAACAAATAAGGTTAACTAAATGTTGTATTGGTACTTTAACACACAAGGTTAAGTAAATGTTGTATTGTCATTTGACACAATGTTAACTAAATGTTATATTGTGATTTTACACAATGTTGACTAAATGTTATATTGTGATTTTACACAATGTTGACTAAATGTTGTGTTGTCACTTTAAGACAATGTTAACTAAATGTTGTATTGTCACTTTAATATACAATGTTAACTAAATGTTGTATTGTCACTTCAACACACAATGTTAACTCAATGTTGTATTGTCACTTTAATACACAATGTTAACTAAATGTTGTATTGTCACTTTAAGACAATGTTAACTAAATGTTGTGTTGTCACTTTAATACACAATGTTAACTAAATGTTGTATTATCACTTTAAGACAATGTTGACTAAATGTTGTATTGTCACTTTAACAGACAATGGTAACTAAATGTTGTATTGTCACTTTAAGACAATGTTAACTAAATGTTGTATTGTCACTTTAACACACAAGCTTAACTAAATGTTGTATTGTCACTTTACCACAATGTTAACTAAATGTTGTATTGTCATTTTACACAATGTTGACTAAATGTTGTATCGTCACTTTAACGCACAATGTTCACTAAATTGTGTATTGTCACTTTAACACAATGTTGACTAAATGTTGCATTGCCACTTTAACACACAACGTTAACTAAATGTTGTCACTTTAACACACAATGTTATCTAAAGGTTGTATTGTCACTTTAACACGTTAACTAAATGTTGTATTGTCACTTTAACACACAATGTGAAGTAAATGTTATATTGTCACTTTAACACAATGTTAAAATGATGTATTGTCACTTTAACACATTAACTAAATGTTATATTGTCACTTTAACACATAAGGTTAACTAAATGTTGTATTGGTACTTTAACACACAAGGTTAAGTATATGTTGTATTGTCATTTGACACAATGTTAACTAAATGTTATATTGTGATTTTACACAATGTTGACTAAATGTTATATTGTGATTTTACACAATGTTGACTAAATGTTGTGTTGTCACTTTAACACAATGTTAACTAAATGTTGTGTTGTCACTTTAAGACAATGTTAACTAAATGTTGTATTGTCACTTTAATATACAATGTTAACTAAATGTTGTATTGTCACTTTAAGACAATGTTAACTCAATGTTGTATTGTCACTTTAACACACAATGTTAACTAAATGTTGTATTGTCACTTTAAGACAATGTTGACTAAATGTTGTATTGTCACTTTAACACACAATGGTAACTAAATGTTGTATTGTCACTTTAAGACAATGTTAACTAAATGTTGTATTGTCACTTTAACACACAAGCTTAACTAAATGTTGTATTGTCACTTTAACACAATGTTAACTAAATGTTGTATTGTCACTTTAAGACAATGTTAACTAAATGTTGCATTGTCACTTTAACACACAATGTTAACTAAATGTTGTATTGTCACTTTAAGACAATGTTAACTAAATGTTGTATTGTCACTTTAACACACAAGCTTAACTAAATGTTGTATTGTCACTTTAACACAATGTTAACTAAATGTTATATTGTCACTTTAAGACAATGTTAACTAAATGTTGTATTGTCACTTTAACAAACAATCTTCACTAAATGTTGTATTGTCACTTTAACACAATGTTAACTAAATGTTGTGTTGTCACTTCTTTAAACACATAATATAAACATTATAAAATAATGTTAGCTAAATGTTTTATTATTTTTAAACCACAATGCTAACTAGAGGTTTAGTGTCGCTTTAGCGCAATTTTAACTAAATGTTTTACTGTTGCTTTTGAGGGAATGGTAACTGTTCATATCATCGATACATAATCTTACCTATAATAAGTAATCTTAACTGTTGTCAGTTTCAACACTGAACAACGACCAAGGTTTTTTTTTCCTGAATAGAGATAAAGCCAAGTTAAGGATTCCATAGAATTTTAAATGGAGATTTAGTCCTGATCTAGTCCCTGACTAGTCCAGTAAACCAACTGTAAACGCTTTACTGACACTTTCCACACGTAATGCAAGTAGTAAATGAATCACTTTCAGCACAACATTAGATAAATGTTTTATTTATTAGAACTCAACATTGGGTAGATGTTTTATAGTCTGATTCAACACATAATATTAACTTAATTATATATTGCTACCTTAGTAAACTTTTTTATTTACTTTTTAAATGTATTTGTTATTTTGTAAATAATGTTAAGTCAATGTTTTATTGATATTTTAATGCATGTTGTTAAATAAACATCTTCTCAGTTTTACATAATGTTAACTAAAAGCTTTATTAAAACATAATACACATAGACACATAATACAATAGATGTACAGATGTTTAATTATTTATTACAACTCAACATTGTCTAGATGTTTTATAGTCTTATATTAACTAAACTATGTATTAGTAAAATGTTAAGTGAAGGTTTAATTAAGTCTTTTTAAGAATTATTGTTAATTAAACATCTCAGTTGCACATAATGCAAATTAAATGTTTTATTTCGTTAAGTTTTGACACATAATGCAATAGACGTATAGACATTTAATATTTTATGAAAACTCATACATTGACTAGATGTTTTATTGGCTTATATTAACAAAATTATCTATTGTCTAAATGTTTTATTGCCAAATGTTAACTAAATGTTTTTTTGACACATGTGAAGTACAATGTGAAGGTTTTATTTTAACAATAGTTTTTAACTAAACGTTTTCTCAGTTTAACATAATGTTAGCTAAATGTTTTATTGGAAATAAATTATGTTAACACATAATGAATATATAGACGTTTAGTCACTTTCATCATACAACACAACATTAACGTTTAATTATTTATTTCAGCTTAACGTCGACTAGATATTTTCTGAATACGTTTAACACAATATTAGCTAAATGATCTATTGGAACTTTAATAGTCTTATCTGGACGTTGATTGAACATTCCAGAGTTACTTTTAATGCATAAGGCAGTAACGCGTCACCTCCTAACGTGCAGTAAACGTTTTATTATTTATTTTAACAGTTAAAAGCAACAACTCACACTTTTAGAAGCCGGTGGTGTTTCAGCCTTTTGGACGCGAGATAGTCAGAAAAATATCCTCCAGCAGTGACAGACGGACCGAGTGCAACAGGCGTCGTTGTCTCCAGTCTTTCTTGAGAACATGCGTCCTGTTTTATACGTCAAGTGCGAAGCTTCTTGAATGTAACACAATCGATTTCAGGTGGGTGGCAAGCAATGTAGACATCTTTCTCTTAGAGGGGTTTTTTTCTCAGCTCGTGCTCGGTCCCGTTGACATTCGCCCCTCCTTTCGCTGCAAAACCATCACAGAAGTTTCGATGACCTTCAACTTCAGCTCAGCGGTGCTGTTTCAGGTTTACCCAACGAGGCGTCACGTCTGGAGCGTAAAGGCGCTTGGAGATGTCCACTGCGCCATGCTGTCCAGCGCAAAGCTCTGAGATACACCACAGAAGACTCAGGTGCCCAGACGCGTGTGAACCTGCTGGCCTGAAAGCTGCTCGCCCCTGCCAGAGTCTGCTGAGGAGGCTTGTGCTCATGGATGCTCGGGTCTTGTGACTGCCCTAAGCACGGCACGGAATGCGCGCTGTCCTGCTAAGCCGGGCGCCTTCCCACCTCCCCCAATCTGTCTGCACTGTGGCATGAGACACGTTTATTCCCTACGTATAGCTTTCACTATAGTACAGTGTCAGCTCTTCAAATTGAGTTAGATTGGGATACAGTAACATACTTTCACTATAGTACAGTTTCAGCTCTTTAATTGAGTTAGACTGGGATACAGTACCATGCTTTCATTATAGTACAGTGTCAGCTCTTCAAATTGAGTTAGATTGGGATACAGTAACATACTTTCACTATAGTACAGTTTCAGCTCTTTAATTGAGTTAGATTGGGATACAGTACCATACTTTCACTATAGTACAGTTTCAGCTCTTTAATTGAGTTAGATTGGGATACAGAACCATACTTTCACTATAGTACAGTTTCAGCTCTTTAATTGAGTTAGACTGGGATACAGTACCATGCTTTCATTATAGTACAGTGTCAGCTCTTCAAATTGAGTTAGATTGGGATACAGTAACATACTTTCACTATAGTACAGTTTCAGCTCTTTAATTGAGTTAGATTGGGATACAGTACCATACTTTCACTATAGTACAGTTTCAGCTCTTTTAATTGAGTTAGATTGGGATGCAGTACCATACTTTCACTATAGGACAGTTTCAGCTCTTTAATTGAGTTAGATTGGGATACAGTACCATACTTTCACTATAGGACAGTTTCAGCTCTTTAATTGAGTTAGATTGAGATATAGTACCATACTTTCACGATAGTACAGTTTCAACTCTTTTAATTGAGTTAGATTGGGATATGGTACCATACTTTCACTATAGTACAGTTTCAACTCTTTTAATTGAGTTAGATTGGGATACAGTACCATACTTTCACTATAGTACAGATTCAGCTCTTTTAATTGAGTTAGATTGGGGTACAGTACCATACTTTCACTATAGTACAGTTTCAGCTCTTTAATTGAGTTAGATTGAGATATAGTACCATACTTTCATGATAGTACAGTTTCAACTCTTTTAATTGAGTTAGATTGGGATATGGTACCATACTTTCACTATAGTACAGTTTCAGCTCTTTTAATTGAGTTAGATTGGGATACGGTACCATACTTTCACTATAGTACAGTTTCAGCTCTTTTAATTGAGTTAGATTGGGATACGGTACCATACTTTCACTATAGTACAGTTTCAGCTCTTTTAATTGAGTTAGATTGGGATACAGTATCATACTATGACTATAGTACAGTTTCAGCTCTTTTAATTGAGTTAGATTGGGATACAGTACCATACTTTCACTATAGTACAGTTTCTGCTATTTTAATTGAGTTAGATTGGGATACAGTACCATACTTTCACTATAGTACAGATTCAGCTCTTTTAATTGAGTTAGATTGGGATACAGTACCATGCTTTTACTATAGTACAGATTCTGCTACTTGAATTGAGTTAGATTGGGATACAGTACCGTAAGTTCACTATAGTACAGATTCAGCTCTTTTAATTGAGTTAGATTGGGATACAGTACCATATTTTTACTATAGTACAGTTTCAGCTATTTTAATTAAGTTAGATTGGGAAACAGAACCATACTTTCACTATAGTACAGTTTCGGGTCTTTTAATTGAGTTAGATTGGGATACAGTACCATACTTTCACTATAGTACAGTTTCAGCTCTTTAATTGAGTTAGATTGGGATACAGAACCATATTTTTACTATAGTACAGTTTCGGCTCTTTTAATTGAGTAAGATTGGGATACAGTACCATACTTTCACTATAATACTGTTTCAGTGCTTTTAATTGAGTTAGATTGGGATACAGTACCATACATTCACTATAGTACAGTTTCAGCTCATTTAATTGAGTTAGATTGGGACACAGAACTATACTTTCATTATAGTACAGTTTCAGCTCTTTTAATTGAGTTAGATTGGGATACAGTACCATACTTTCACTAAAGTACAGTTAGTGCTCTTTTAATTGAGTTAGATTGGGATACAGTACTATACTTTCATTATAGTACAGTTTCAGCTCTTTAATTGAGTTAGATTAAGATACAGTACCATACGTCCACTATAGTACAGTTTCAGCTCTTTTAATTGAGTTAGATTGGGATACAGTACCATACGGTCACTATAGTACAGTTTCAGCTCTTTTAATTGAGTTAGATTGGGATACAGTACCATACTTTCACTATAGTACAGATTCAGCTCTTTTAATTGAGTTAGATTGGGATACAGCACCATATTTTTACTATAGTACAGTTTCAGCTATTTTAATTCAGTTAGATTGGGATACAGTACCATACGTTCACTATAGTACAGATTCAGCTCTTTTAATTGAGTTAGATGGCGATACAGTACCATATTTTTACTATGGTACAGTTTCAGCTATTTTAATTAAGTTAGATTAAGATACAGTACCATACTTTCACTATAGTACAATTTCTGCTATTTTAATTGAGTTAGATTGGGATACAGTACCATACTTTCACTAAAGTACAGTTTCAGCTCTTTTAATTGAGTTAGATTGGGATACAGTACCATACTTTTACTATAGTACAGTGGCTCTTTTAATTGAGTTAGATTGGGATACAGTACCATACTTTTACTATAGTACAGATTCTGCTACTTGAATTGAGTTAGATTGGGATACTGTACTATACTTTCACTATAGTACAGATTCAGCTCTTTTAATTGAGTTAGATTGGGATACAGTACCATATTTTTACTATAGTACAGTTTCAGCTATTTTAATTAAGTTAGATTGGGATACAGTACCATACGTTCACTATAGTACAGATTCAGCTCTTTTAATTGAGTTAGATGGCGATACAGTACCATATTTTTACTATAGTACAGTTTCAGCTATTTTAATTAAGTTAGATTAAGATACAGTACCATACTTTCACTATAGTACAATTTCTGCTATTTTAATTGAGTTAGATTGGGATACAGTACCATACTTTCACTATAGTACAGTTTCAGCTCTTTTAATTGAGTTAGATTGGGATACAGTACCATACTTTTACTATAGTACAGTGGCTCTTTTAATTGAGTTAGATTGGGATACAGTACCATACTTTTACTATAGTACAGATTCTGCTACTTGAATTGAGTTAGATTGGGATACTGTACCGTACGTTCACTATAGTACAGATTCAGCTCTTTTAATTGAGTTAGATTGGGATACAGAACCATATTTTTACTATAGTACAGTTTCGGCTGTTTTAATTGAGTTAGATTGGGATACAGTATCATACTTTCACTATAGTACTGTTTCAGTGCTTTTAATTGAGTTAGATTGGGATACAGTACCATACTTTCACTAAAGTACAGTTAGTGCTCTTTTAATTGAGTTAGATTGGGAGACAGTACCATACTTTCACTATAGTACAGTTTCAGCTCTTTTAATTGAGTTAGATTGGGATACAGTACTATACTTTCATTATAGTACAGTTTCAGCTCTTTAATTGAGTTAGATTAAGATACAGTACCATACGTCCACTATAGTACAGTTTCAGCTCTTTTAATTGAGTTAGATTGGGATACAGTATCATACTTTCACTATAGTACAGTTTCAGCTCTTTAATTGAGTTAGATTGGGATATGGTACCATACTTTCACTATAGTACAGTTTCAGCTCTTTTAATTGAGTTAGATTGGGATACAGTACCATACTTTCACTATAGTACAGATTCAGCTCTTTTAATTGAGTCAGATTGGGATACAGTACCATACTTTCACTAAAGTACAGTTTCAGCTCTTTTAATTGAGTTAGATTGGGATACAGTACCATACTTTCACTATAGTACAGTTTCAGCTCTTTTAATTGAGATAGATTGGGATACAGTACCATACGTTCACTATAGTACAGATTCTGCTCTTTTAATTGAGTTAGACTGGGATATAGTACCATACTTTTACTATAGTATAGATTCTGCTCCTTGAATTGAGTTAGATTGGGATACAGTACCATACGTTCTCTATAGTACAGATTCAGCTCTTTTAATTGAGTTAGATTGGGACACAGTACCATACTTTCACTATAGTACAGTTTCAGCTATTTTAATTAAGTTAGATTAAGATACAGTACCATACTTTCACTATAGTACAATTTCTGCTATTTTAATTGAGATAGATTGGGATACAGTACCATACTTTCACTATAGTACAGTTTCAGCTCTTTTAATTGAGTTAGATTGGGATACAGTACCATACTTTCACTATAGTACAGTTTCAGCTATTTTAATTAAGTTAGATTGGGATACAGAACCATACTTTCACTATAGTACAGTTGCAGCTCTTTAATTGAGTTAGATTGGGATACAGAACCATACTTTCACTATAGTACAGTTTCAGCTCTTTTAATTGAGTTAGATTGGGATACAGTACCATACTTTTACTATAGTACAGATTCTGCTACTTCAATTGAGTTAGATTGGGATACAGTACCGTACGTTCACTATAGTACAGATTCAGCTCTTTTAATTGAGTTAGATTGGGATACAGTACCATACTTTCACTATAGTACAGTTTCAGCTATTTTAATTAAGTTAGATTGGGATACAGAACCATACTTTCACTATAGTACAGTTTCGGGTCTTTTAATTGAGTTAGATTGGGATACAGTACCATACTTTCACTATAGTACAGTTTCAGCTCTTTAATTGAGTTAGATTGGGATACAGAACCATACTTTCACTATAGTACAGTTTCGGGTCTTTTAATTGAGTTAGATTGGGATACAGTACCATACTTTCACTATAGTACAGTTTCAGCTCTTTAATTGAGTTAGATTGGGATACAGAACCATATTTTTACTATAGTACAGTATCGGCTCTTTTAATTGAGTTAAATTGGGATACAGTACCATACTTTCACTATAGTACTGTTTCAGTGCTTTTAATTTAGTAAGATTGGGATACAGTACCATACTTTCACTATAGTACAGTTTCAGCTCATTTAATTGAGTTAGATTGGGATACAGAACCATACTTTCATTATAGTACAGTTTCAGCTCTTTTAATTGAGTTAGATTGGGATACAGTACCATACTTTCACTAAAGTACAGTTAGTGCTCTTTTAATTGAGTTAGATTGGGAGACAGTACCATACTTTCACTATAGTACAGTTTCAGCTCTTTTAATTGAGTTAGATTGGGATACAGTACCATACTTTCACTATAGTACAGTTTCAGCTCTTTTAATTGAGTTAGATTGGGATACAGTACCATACTTTCACTATAGTACAGTTCAGCTCTTTTAACTGAGTTAGATTGGGATACAGTACCATCCTTTCACTATAGTACAGTTTCAGCTCTTTTAACTGAGTTAGAGTGGGATACAGTACCATACTTAGTTTTCATTTTGTTTGCCTCCTGCTGGGGTTTTGTGTGTTTCCGTAGATGGAAGTCCATGATTGGCCAGATGGGGGCTTCATTCTGACAGAGAAAAGAAAGTACACCTGGTCACCCAATTATTATGTTATTATTAATTTATCATAATAATAACAATTAACATTAATAACATTCATCTTAATTAAATTCCCACACCTACCTGCCACGGACAGGCATTATTTTGCCATCTGAGCAGCTGAGTGTATAATAACATGAACATGATGAAGTTTGTGTTGATGGTTCCACATTAGTATAGCAGTCAGAATGGACGGGTTTCTCTACATTATGCTGCATGAGAAGGCTACATGGTTTGGTTTGGCTCAATTCCCATTTAGCAAATGACACTGGTTACAGCAACCCAACATGAACTCAAGTCAGCTCAGACTGTGCAGTTCCCAAACCAGTAGTTTTAGCATGTGTTTATCAATATTTAACAGCTGTAATAGTCTATCCCTGATGCCAGCAGACTGATGTGGCTAATACTAAGCTTGTGCAACATTACTGCCTTCTGCTGACATCCAGTGGTCTGCTGTTAAACTGCTCACTGGTTCACTACAACAATGGTTGGGTGTTAGCTTCCTTATTAGGACTTAACAGCCTCTAAAGACAAAGTTAGGAGCATTTATTTAAAAGGGATTGTTTATTTTTACTGAAGCTTCAGGAGAGAAGACCAGCTATAGGCCTTCCTCAGGTTCGAAGGGAATAGTGATTGTCTCGAAGATTTTAGTACTATTTAAAAACAACCAATAAAAAAGCTGCAACATCCATGTTAAAAGACCCACAAAAAAAACACATACTTGCGCACACATACATACATGTTCATCCATTCATCCTTCTTATCCACTGGTCAGGGTTATGTTGGGCCTGCCAGGATTCATTTTTGCTCAAGGCAGGAATGCCCCTGGACAGTGTGCCAGTGCTTGGGGTAAATATTAGCACTACATAGTATTTCCCAAAATATTAGATTAGAGTATAGATTAGATTAAACTTCATTGTCATTGTGCTGAGTACAAGTACAAAGCCAATAGAAATGACTTTACCAGTTTGGGGGTGTATTGTGCATGCAGTGGTATAATAATAGTGTAAAATATATAGAATATATATCTATAAATCTATATATACACAGAATAAGGAATAAGGGGGTTGTATATAACAATATATAACAATATAATATTGTTATATAGGGGCAGTGGTGGCTCAGCGGTTTGAGGGCTGGGCTTTTGATAACAGGGTTGTGGGTTCGATTCCTGGGCTCGGCAAGCTGCCACTGTTGGGCCTTTACCCTCTCTGCTCCCCTGGTGCTGGAGTTGGCTGCTCCCCCGCTCTGGGTGTGTGTGTATGTGTACTCATTGCCCCTAGTTCACGTGTGTGTTTGTGTACTCATTGCCCCTAGTTCACGTGTGTGTGTGTGTGTGTGTACTCATTGCCCCTAGTTCACGTGTGTGTGTGTGTGTGTGTGTACTCATTGCCCCTAGTTCACGTGTGTGTTTGTGTACTCATTGCCCCTAGTTCACTTGTGTGTGTGTACTCATTGCCCCTAGTTCACTTGTGTGTGTGTGTGTGTGTGTGTGTGTACTCATTGCCCCTAGTTTACTTGTGTGTGTGTGTGTGTGTGTGTTTGTGTGTACTCATTGCCCCTAGTTCACTTGTGTGTTTGTGTGTACTCATTGCCCCTAGTTCACTTGTGTGTGTGTGTGTGTTTGTGTGTACTCATTGCCCCTAGTTCACTTGTGTGTGTGTGTGTGTTTGTGTGTACTCATTGCCCCTAGTTCACTTGTGTTTGTGTGTACTCATTGCCCCTAGTTCACGTGTGTGTGTGTGTGTGTGTGTGTGTGTGCAATACGTTTACCTTTTAATATAAATTACTATATATCTCTAATATATGAAATATATATTATAAAATATATTAACAAACTATTCTTACCTAGTCACGCGGTCAATGTTTACAGTCTTATAAGTGCATTTACAAATCACATTTTTAATTTTTTTAAGTGCAGGCTGTCATTATAGCAAAATGTGGACGTGCCAATAAATACTAAAATATTTTTAAAACGTTAATTACACTGATAATTCACATTATAATAAAATATTTAACATTATTATTTTTTACTTATAAAATTTAAGTGCCATTTGTACTAGCTAGTGCCTTCAGATTATGGAACCCGGATGTACAGTAACCAGTTTTAGCTAACTAGCAAATGTAGCTACTTCTTCTTCAATTCTATTTTCTTCAAATTAATTTTCTTTCTAATTCTAAATAAAGTTAGCTAATTTATTTATGATTATGTTGTGTTGTTTTTTTTTTTACTAAAGTTCTCTCTCTGGAGCTGCAGAGTTTTATTTAACACCAAAAACTGACGATAAAATAAATAATAAAAAAGATAATAAAGTTTTTTTAACTTTTTGTTTAAAATAAGCTCCCTAAATGACCTTTAAGATGTGAGTATTTATTTATGTTAAAAAATAAAACTACTTTTACCGAAGTGTTGTTTCGGGTGTCCGTTTCCATGGATACGGAGTTGCTGACCGCTGTGCCGTGCTAACCGTAGCTCTGGCTTCGGGGTTTTCGGTTAATAAGCACAGATACGGTGTTGGGAATTAGCTTCATGACTTCTTTGAGTTTTAATGTCATCTAAATGTATTAATTTATATCAATGCCATAAACATCGCAGCCTGATTGACAGCTGTCAGTCTCCAGTTAGCTAGCTAGCTAGCGATAGCTGCTACGCACGGTGCCGTGGCTCGACCATGTCTCACAGGTCAGTAGCTACACTTTACTGTTGTTTAGTTGTGTTATTAGGCTTTATTTATGTTTTATTAATATAAAAAGTTGTTAGAGAGTGAAAATGTCATCTTATGCACTACTGATATGAGTGCCGTATCTGTTTACAGTAGATATACACGCTGCTAGCTATGTGTCCAAAAGTTTGTGGACACCCTTTTGTATTATGAATTAATCAGCTACTTTAAGTTGCACTCATTGCTATATGTCCAAATCCACACACACAGCTTGTCTGGTCCCTGTAGAGAAATGTTGCCAATAGATTAGGACCCTCTGGAGCAGATGAACATGATGGACCTATTGGCTCCATGCTGCCTAATAATGCCCCATAAAGCCCCCCAGCATTGAGGGCCTGTGATGGTGGTGGTGAGTTGGGGAGTTGTGGTTAAGTGAGGGTGGTGATCATCCAACATCCTGACATCCTGTGTGGATGCAATCAACTCCTCACAGCAAAACTCCTCCAAGAATGTAGTAGAAAGCCTTATTCCCTCAACAGAAGCAGGATAAACTCTCTTTTTAAAAGAAACAATGAACTAGCAGATGTCCAAATACTTTTGTCCATATAGTGTTTGCAGGCCAGGAGTAAAAGCCCATTATTATAACTACCCCTGTCCGTCTTGCAGTACGTACAGCAAGCTATGGAGCGAGGCTCAGGAGGAGCTAAGCAGCCTGCTGACCCAGGAACTGCCTGCAGAGCCTCTACGTCCAGAGAGAGACAGAGTGGTCTTCTTCCAGCGGCTGGCAACCCTTTATGTGCGCTACGTCCAGATCTTCAGGCAGCTTGAAGAGGCGTTCGACCAGATCGTTCAGCCTCAGAAGAGGAGGGTGATCAGAGAGGTTCTGGATGGTGTTATGGGGCGTGTGCTGGAGCTCAAGAACGAGATGGTGGAGAAGGAGTACTCTGAGTACCACTACATGGATGACGTCATCCAGGATTTGAAACTAACACCTGTATGTTTGTGGCTATGTTGTGGGTTCGGTCGGGCTGTTAGAAACAGATACGCCACCAGTCAAACGTTTTAAAACACCTGTAGTTCACTGGCAGTGCGGCGTGGGCCAGGTCCAAGACCGCTAAGTGCTTACTGCCACTCTACCTGTCAGATCCTCTCTCTTTACAGCAGAAACTGAGACTTGGCCCAGTGTTAAGCTGCAGAGCTACAAGCTGTTGACTCTCAGAAACTGGTCTTCTGATGCTGTTCAGTCTTCATCAGCTTCCAAGAGTCTTCTGATGGTCCTCACCACACCTTGGCTTTATCTGGAGAGTTTTGAGGGTCTTTTTTAAGTCATTATGGGAGCAGTCTGAGCATGCAGCGCTGGGTTAATACTGCAATAGAGATGCAGTAAAACCGTCTGCTCAACACTGCTCTTGTAAATTGTAAAAATATTGTATATATTGTATAAGTTATTAAAAAATATAAAATATTTTTATATTAAGCATATTTGCATAAGCTTAATTTGCCACAATTGATACAGACCAGCTGTAAAAAACCCTATTATTTATATATATATATTTATTTATTTATTACAATTGCCATTATTTTTCAGTTTTTAGTTCTCTGCTAACCTTGGCAACATTTAAGATCATTGGACTATGAACCATTTCAGGTGATTGACTGGACTTAAAGTTCTTAAATGTCTGGAAACATTTAGGGGGTTCTAAAACTTTGGTATTGGTATTGGTATTGTACATGCAGCAGATGTTCCCCATTCATTCCCCAGTAACTCAGTATGGCCAAGTCCAAGATTGATGTTCCCTGCAATAAACATACATAATAAATATACAGCACAATCCCAGTTTGACTGATAGATTGTACTTGAATTCAGTCTGTAATCCAGTACGTACAGTAAGTACATTATGTGTTGTAGGAGGACCTTGAGATTCCAATTCCACGCTATTTTATCAGCGAGCGGAGCAAAGTGCTGCGGGATCGAAGCAAAATGCTCTCCAACATATTAGACCGCCTAGAAAAAGTGGACAAACCTAAAGTGAGTATAGCTGAGTGTGTGTGTGTGTAACTGTGAGGCTTGAACCGAGAGCTTCACCAAGCCTGTTTATCTTCCCTTAGCCTGCTGGAGAACGAACCTTGAGTGTGGAGAAGGCCATTAAGATCATTCAGGTGACCGAAAGGGCCCGGCAGGGTCGTCTGAGGGCAAAGTTCATGCGGGAGATCCAGCGGGATCAGGAAAGGCAGAAGAAGAGTAAGGACAGGGACCTCGGGAAATCTGCTGTCGACCAGGCTGCAGTTTGCATCCAGAAGGTATTGCAGGTTTGCAGGCAATGCCAGAAAAGAAGACGACCTGTCAGCCAGTGTATGCACTATATGTCCAAATGTTTAGACAAACCTTCTAATGAATGAAAATGCACACACACAGCTTGTCTAGATCCTGTGGAGAAGTACTACCAATAGAATAGGACTCTCTGCAGGAGATAATAAACATCATGAACCTATTGACTCCATGCTGCCTAATGCCAGGCTATAAAGGGGTATAAAGCCCCCCAGCATTGAGGAGCTGTGGAGCAGTGGAAGAACTGTGTTCTCTGGAATGATGGTGGTGCTCCGCCCAATACTTTTGGGATGAGTTGAGGATGAGGTGGAGTGATGATCATCCAACATCCTGACCTCACAAACGCTCTTGTCACTGAATGCATTTAAATACTCACAGCAAGCATCAATTAACAAGCCTGGACAGTAAGACAGTGGACTTATGCCATAACCCCATACATTTTTGGGAGAAGGACCACACCCTAAACTCATTCTCCTCATCCAAATATATATGTATATACCCTCTGCTTCTCACTGCACCTTTGTGACAAACACATATCCTCCCTTCTTTCATTTAATTAAGGAATAATAAATGAGCAGGTGTCCAAATACTTTTGTCTATATAGTGTATATCATCAATGTCGCATAAAAAAACCGCAGCTTTACAAGAGGAAATAAGGAAGAAACATTTGAACATAATTTGAACTGGAAGTCAATGTAAAATGTCATTTTAGAGAATTTCTATTGTTCTGTTCATCATGAAACTCAGTTACAATGTAAAGAACAACTGCAAGATTCACATTATGTCAAAGGTGAAAAACTGTATAGCTGTAGGGACAGTGACTATAAATAAATGGCTGTGGATTTGTTGCACTCACATGTACATTACAGGTATGGAAAGGCTTCATGCAGAGGAAGAGAACAAAGCAGGAACGTGAAGAGGAGATGATTTTCCTGGGCATGGTGAGCAGAGTAGGCTATTCCTTTTCTGCTATTGTTAATTAATAGAAACAGCCAGTAGATGGAGCCCTAGCACTGTTGGATGAGGACCTTGCTCTGTTCTCCTTCTGTTCCCACTCTAGGCTCTAGACCATGACCTGCCCCGGCCGTGCACTGCTGCAGTGGTTGCTGAGGACACCAAAAGCCGCAGGAGAACCAAGCAGGAGGAGCATGAGGAGGACTATCAGAAATCAGTCATCTCTATCACTAACAGCCTTAGAGAGGTGGAGGGCCCTGACATGAAGGAGACCATGAAGGATCAGATACGGCAGTGGTTCATCGAATGCCAGTGAGTGCCGTTCGCTGAGTTGTGGAAATTATGATTAGAGCTGTTTGCTCCGATACAGCCTAGTATTTGATTTAGGCTACTTTGGGAATGTAGCTTAATACCAATGAAATCTTCACATTCAGAGCAGATATAATTATTCAGGTTAAATGCTGTTGCTGATTGGTGCATTTACTCAGCAGTGTCATATAGACAATTATATAAATTATACACCAAGATTTCTCTCATTTTAAGTCACTTTACACCCACAGTTGATACCTAATTCCCATTTGGTTCGATACCCGGGCTCAGCAAACTGCCACTGTTGGGCAATTAAGCAAGACCCTTCACCCTCTCTTCTCCCCAGGCGCCGCAGCAATAGCTGCCCACCACTACGGACATGTGTGCTCACTGTCACTGTGTGTGTTTGCTCACTAGTGTGTATGTGTTCACTACACGGGTGAGTTAAAGGCGGAAGATGGACGTCTTCTTGTCTTGTCTGGTGATTGGTCAAAGATGTAAAGTTTTTTATTAAGGGTGAGAGAGAGAGAGGGCCAGGGAGAGGTTCTGGACCAGGTGAGGTGCCCATTCCTACCCCCTGGGATTTTCTGACATACTGACCGCTTATTTTTTTGACCTGATTGTTACCTTAAATAAGTTCTGGTCTAACCAGCCTATTAATTGTGCCCACATGTTAACAACACCCAGCTGAGTCATCACCCCCCCACCTTTGGGGCATGCTGTAACCGCTATTGAGGTAGACAGCGCATGAGAACAGAATGCAAAGTGTGTGCGTTTATGATTTCCTCTCTAATGGGGTTGTGAGAACTGGAGGTGTGATTTGGGAAATGAAGTTCATACAGCCAACAAGATTCCGTCTGAGGAGAGACGGGACCGGGAAGCATGATACCCCTGAGACATATGAAGCCATGACAAAGAGGAACAGCCTCAGGACTTAAACTTTTAAACAGCTTTGCAGTGATAGGGTGAATCCTTAGACGGTTGTGCAAAATTGGAGTCCCTGTTTAAGGAGTGTCGGACAAAAAATGACTGCACACTTACTATTATTGTAATCAATTAAATTAGCAAACATTCTCAATGCAGTTGAATCAACACCTGCTGATTATTGCATCATGCATAAATCAGCATGTATACATATATATATTCACCTATAGCCTCTACTAGGGCTGGGCGATATGGTAAAAAATACTATATCACGATATTTAAAGACCTTTTCGCGATATACACAATACATGTAATCACAGACTAAAATCATCAGTAGTGTCAGATTCTTATAAACTACTATTCAGATCCTCTCCTGTACTGAATACAGTGATTTATACTCAATATCTGCTGCTCTTCATCTAATGAACCCTTCAGTCTAATTACACTGTTAGTAATGAAACCTGCAGCTGATCAGTGTTTTAACTATTAGTGTTTTTTTGTGTAGTGATGCAACAGGTTCCTTTCCTGACTACCCAGAAGAAGAAGATGGTGGCTCTTCTCTCATTTTTGCCGATAAAACACCTCAGCAGGTATTTTAACAGTCTTAAATTCCTACATATATATTATTACTATTGCTACAATACAACGAATTTAGAAGCCAGTATATTAGAAGTAGCTTTGTTCAAAGTGCTGCAATAAATTCCCAGCCCTTTTTCAAATACTGTTTTCATATAAAGCTTTTCTCTAGGCTTGAATTCTGTGTTTGTAATTTTATGAAATGTACATATTTAACTGAAGCTGATGGAAGAGCTGGCCGCTAAAGAAGAGGAGGAAACCAACAAAAAGCCAAAAGGGAAGGAAGAGACTAAAGACAAAGAGAAGAAGCAGAAACTGCAAGGAGAAGAAGAGGTGAGAATATCAACAACATGAATCACAAAATAATGAACACTATATGTCCAAATGTTTGTGGACACCCCTTCTAATGATTGCATTCGGCTACTTTAAGGTGCACCCATTGCTGACAAATATTGTGCAAATGCACACACACACACACACACACAGCTTGTCTAGTCCATGTAGAGAAGTATTGCAAATAGAATTGGACTCTCTGGGGCACCCTAGTGAAAATCATAGACTCACGTATTTAAACCTTATTATGCTACAGTGCACTAAAGTGTACTTGTAGCCACACTAATGATCAGTGGACTTAATAAGTATAATAAGTCCAAAAAGGTTGTTCAATTCGAGCCCTCGTGCTAAGTGCATTGATCATTAGTGTGGCTGCAAATAAACTTATGCACTGTAACATAATCTAGTACATTAAGAGTCAATCCAGTTTCCAGTCCTGGATTTAATTCTCACTGCAGATTAAGGGAACAGTTCATGTGATAGATTGGCCACATTGTTTCACACCTATTCAATCAAATCTTCACAGCAATGCTTCTCCAAAATCTAGTTGGACGCCTTCTTTTCTGGACAGTAAAGACAGTTACTCCAACAAAAGCAGAATAAACTCTTTTTAATACCCTTGATTTCGGAAGAAACAAAGAAGTCTGTTTTTATGTCTTGGTCCATCACTGACATTCAGACTCTCGTTACAGGAAGAGGAACCAGGGCTGATGATGCTGCCCTCTGCTTTTCTGTCAGAGTTACAGAAGGGGCAGAAAACCTTCAGCGGTAAGTCCAAAATAGCTCCATAAGCTCTTAGGAGTCTAGTTGTGGGATGTATTTTAATTTCGGTGAAAAATCTGTGTAGTCCAGGATGAGGCTTAATCCTGGTCTGGGAAACCCACACAGAACCATCGTGTTAGTTTAACTGGAGTTAATGGATAATTTATAGGACTCTCAGTAATACACCTCGAGATGAATGAACCCTGTCATTGTGTGTGAATACAGAGGTTTGGCAGAACAGAGACGAATCCAAGAACTTCATCCAGAGACACGAGGCAGAACTCATCAAAGAGGAAAAGAGGAAGAAGATCGAGGCAGAAATAAGACTGCAGGTGCTCATACTTTTTATTTCTCCCCCTAGCACTAGGAATGCTCCCTACATTAGAAGGGTAAAGACTTCCATACATGTGAAGCCAGCCACCACCTCTTTTTTTTTTAAACTGCCGCTGGTTAGGCATCGCCGGGCAGCCGACACTCTCTGAGGAAAGCACTGGATCCCCAGCCCCATTACTTCAGCTAACAGGGGGCAGTGCCGGCTTCTCAAAAGGAGTGACGGGGGGAGAGAGCACCATCTACCCACACGGAGAGAGCATGGCCAGTTGTACTCTCTTGGACTCTTAGATTTGAAACATGTGACCCCCGAGCCTAGTGGTAGCGCATTAGACTGCTGAGACACTCTGAGCCCTTTTTCTATATTCCGTATGGTGTTTAATATATGTTATATAGGTTATACCCTATAGTGTTTAGCAATGTTGCCATGAATACTGGTGGCTAATAAACTGAGCTTACAGTGGAAAACTCAAATTTGCATTTATTTGCTCATTACAATTTGCTCATTACTCTCAAAGTGAGCCCTGTTGATGAACACTGGCATCAGATACACTTTCTCTATGCTGTTTCTGCAGGTGGATGAGCTGATGAGGCAGGAGCTTGCTAACTGGAAGCTAGCTATGGGAGGAGAAAAAAGTGGGAAGGCCAAGGCTACGGCAAAGGTCTGCTGGGACTGGAGATTACATTTTTTCTGCAGTATTTAAGTGATTTAGCCTGCTGATTTTACATTTAGTGTGTTGAGGAGGCAGTGGACAGTATCTCCTTCTCTCTGCACAGAAAAAGAAGGCATCCAAAAGTGGAAAAAAGAAAAAGAAAGACAAGGATCTCACAGCAGATCGGTGATTTCTCATACTTACGTGTACAATGTTTGTGTATACTTTTGAAACAATTGGCTTCACTTCTGAAGAGTGAGTTTCTTTTGACGTCAACTTGATCTCATTCCGTTTTTCTCCTGTCAGGACCATTGAGTCGCTGTATCAAGAGCTGGTGGAACAAGGGCTGTTGAAACCAGCAGATAATGTTAAACTACAGGACTACATAGGTATGTAGCAGTACTTCAGTGGGTGGGTGGTTTGTTTGGAGCTCTGATGAAGCTTGTTTGTAGTCTGTTGTTTGATGTCTCTGATGTATAGCTAAGAGCGTTTTAGCATGTGTTGTGCTGTTTGTTGCGCTGGGCCTTTATGGGATGGTATATACTACTGTACCAAAGTCCAAGGCACCTAAGAAAACATGTATGAAAGCCAGGAATATTCGTAATTATCATCCAATACCTGTTTGGACCCGCTAGCGCTGCATTACTCTTTATTTATTTATTTATTTATTTATTTAAACCACTCGTTCATAGCGTTTCCTAGCACTAGCAATGCTCCCGAGTCTAGAAGGGTAATACACAGGTTAACACACGCCTCCTTTGATACATGTGAAACCAGACACCGCCTCTTTTTAAACTGCTGCCTATGTAACATAGCCGGGCAGCCAACTCTCTCAGAGGAAAGCGTCAGGTCCCCAGCAAACAGACACCTGTGCTGGCAAACACCACCTACACAGCGCTATCTAGCCGCCTAGCACGGCAATTGTGCTTATTTGGACTCTGGCTGCTGATGGCAAAGCGGCATGACTCGGGATTTGAACTCGCAACCCCCAGGCCATAGTGGCAGCGCATTAGGCAACTGAGCCACTTGGAGCCATTAATTTTATTTAAATACACACATTGCTCAGATGGTTTAATACTCTGCTTAGACATTTGCACAGCACTGTAAAGTGCAAATACCAATATAACACAAATCTAGTGGTATCTGCATTTGCCTATATCAGTGCTTTCAGTGCTATCAGTGTTTCTGTATCATTTAGGGGATTATAGCTACCTTGGCACAACCCTGCGGCTGACGGACATAGAGCCCATGCCTTCCTTATCCGATGTGCGGCAAGTTATAGCTCTTTATGCCGTCTTACCTCTGGGTAGGTAGACCTCACATACTTTTGTTCCTGTTGCAGCTGTAATAACTGATATCCACATGTCCAGAATTTCAAGTGACCAAATTGCTAACATTTGTCTTGATCTATTGAAGGTTCCCAAGTAGTCCATGAGAAAGCCCCTCTGGTGAAAGCCACCCTACTGGTGGGGCCTTCAGGAGTGGGGAAGAAGATGTTAGTCCATGCTATCTGTCAGGAGACGGGAGCAAACCTCTTTGACCTTTCCCCTTCAAACCTGGTGGGGAAGTACCCGGGCAGGAATGGCTTGCAGATGATGCTTCATATGGTGTTTAAGGTAAAGCAAACAGTGGTGGTGGATGGACGTCTAGTCCTGGAATTCTCCAGGGGGTTGTTTGTTTTAAAGAGAGGGCCATATACAGACAAGTGACTAATAAAAGGAAATACCAACATAAACAAGCTGCATCAGACGGCTTCAGTGTGCCTTGATATAGATTCTGCAAATCTCAGGAACTGGAGCAGGAGCGGCATGGTCCGCGAATGCATGCTTTTGACCACAAAGGCTGCAAATGCAAGGTCTAAACAATCACTGTGTTCTCTGTAGTGAACACACACACACACACTACTGGTCAAACAGTGAACACACATGCCCTGAGCTGTGGGCAGCCATTGCTGCCAACCCCCGGGGAGTATGGATGGTGTAGGGCCTTGCTCAAGAGGCCCAACAGTGGCAGCTTGCCGAACCCAGATATCAAACCCACAACCCCTGTCATCAATAGCCTGTTAATCTAACTGCTGAACCACCACTGCCTGCAAAAGTTTATTTGCAGTATGATGTTTTGCCAATATCATGCCTAGGTTGCCAGATTAATGCAGCCCTCTGTGGTGTGGATCGGAGACGCAGAGAAAATGTTTTACAAGAAAATTCCAAAGGAGGAAAAAGAGGTAACCACTGACTTCTAATAGATCCCTTCACCTGTGTAAAATACACTCACCGAGCACTTTATTAGGAATGTCATAGCTCACCCTCCTCAAGGTTAGGTCTGAGAAGCTTTTTTTGCTCACCAGAGTTGAACAGAGTGGTTATCTGAGCTACTGTAGCCTTTCAGTCAGCTCCAACCAGTCTGACCACTCTCTGTTGACCCTCTCTCATCAACAAAGCGTTTCTATTACACCATTCTGAGTAGCTCTAGAGACTGTTCAGCAGTTACCAGCCTGACTGAGACCAAGAATCACACCACGCTCAAGATCTGATGGTTGATGTGAACATTACCTGGAGCTGCTGGACTATATCTGCATGGTGTTTTGTATTGCAGTACTGCCACACGATTAGCTGATTAGATAATTGATTTAATGAGTAGGTGTGCAGCTCTTCTTAATAAATTGCTCGATGAGTGTAAGTCTGTATTGTGAAACATATTTAACGTTTTTCAGCTGTTCTTTTATTTTTTCCTTTAATCTATCCACAGCTGGATCCAAAGCGACTAAAGAAAGATTTACCAAAGATCCTTAAAAGTATCAAAGGTGAAGACCGTGTTCTTATCGTAGGAACAACTAACAGTCCACTCAGTGCCGACCTAAAATCGCTGTGTAAGCTATATACCAAGATCATCCTCATACCGCGACCGGACTACGCCTCCAGATACGGTACATGATCCACAGAATATTGTATATCTAAGCATTGTTTAGGATGCCAAGATTCAGAAGTATCAGTCTTTCTCTTCCAATTTACTTGCCTCAAAGATTAGAGCTAGAAATAAGCTAATTGTGTTTAGGAGAAAAGTCTGAGTTTGATTAAATAAGTCAAACAGTCCCTCATTAAACCTCATTAAGCCTAAATCAACACATACCTGCACCTCTAAATGACTTTGGTCTGTACTTTAATTCATGTTTATAGATAACAGAGTCACACAGTGTCTGAAACCACATCAGTAAATCTGTTACATGGGAAGCCAAACTGAAGCTCATTCTGGTGTGTGCACTCCTCTAGTCATATGGAAGCAGCTGATACAGCGCAATGGAGGGGTGGTGACCAGCGCTCTGGACATCAGCTCCCTGGCCAAGATCTCAGATGGGTACACCCAGGGTCACATGGTGCGGGTGGTCCAGAGCGTCCTCACAGAGCGGCGCATTCAGCAGTTGGCTAAGCGGCCTCTGGTAGCAGCTGAGTTCGTCTCTCCTCTTGCCAGGATCGACCCCGTGTTCCAGGACGAAGAGGAGGCCCTAAAAGTAAAGAAACAGCCTAGAAATAGAAGATACACTGTGTGGACAAAAGTATTGGGACATGATCAGATTGAGTACAGTTCTGTCCCATTCAGCCCTAGGTGTATAAAATCCAGCCCCTAGCCCTGCAGTCTGCCTTTCTTCCACACATCAGTGAAAGAACGGGAGGTTCTGAAGAGCTCACTGAACTCCAGCGTGGTTCTGTATGTAATAGGAGACACCGCTGCACCAACAACAACAAGTCAGCTGGTGAAATTTTATAATTTCCTCCCTCCTAGATCTTCCTCCATCAGCTGTGAGTGGTGTTATTATTGAACAGTGGAAGAGTTTAGGAGGAACAGCTCACAGAGAGCAGCTCAGCCACCGAGTGTCTGTCAGACCACGTAAAGTTACAGAGCGGGGTCAGGGCCGAGTGCTGAGCTCAGAGCAGAGTGCAGAAAAGCCTCCAACTGACTCAGTAACTGCATCAGAGCTCCAGACCTGCTGCTGCTGGTAGAGCTTAGAGCAAAGGGGGACCGGCTCCATATTAATAATGCCTATGGGGTTAGAATGAGGGGGTTATAAATGCATCTGTAGCAGTCCCAATAATTTTGTCTTTATAGTGTATCTGAAACAGCATTTTAGTAAGAAGCTAATATACCCGGCTCTTTCCTCTGAGTGGTTGGTTGGTCCTCACCCTCCCAATGTCGGGAGCATGACATCTAATAAGGGGAATTTAGCTATTTTAGCTAATTAGCTATTGAGAATTGATACAGTATTGTAAAACATAATGTAAAAATGTGTGTGTGTGTATAGGAGCTCAAAGCCAGCATGTTTAGTAACTCATACACTGTTTTTCCACAGGCCTGGTATGCTAAGACTCCTCTTGGTAGAAAGAGAATCAAAGCTGCCTCTGGGATAGTGGAGGACGAAGCACCAAAAAAAGGAGGCAAAGAGGCAAAGAAGAAAGGAAAGAAGTAACTCAAACTGTTTTGTGTTGCTTTAACTAACAAGAGAAAATAAATCTTTTATAACTACGTGATCATCCAGGTCTTCAGGACGCATGTCCTGCAAGCTTGTTTATATATCAGCACCCAGACACCCGAGAGACACCAGTGCATTTAGAATTGCTGACAGCAGACTGGCTCTAATACTCTTAGGGTCTATTAGGTCTATTAATAAATGGACTTCATAATCTTCATAATTAAAAGGAGGTGTCTATTTCATATTCACTGTAGGAGAGCATAAAACCCAACCCTACTACAGAACAGAAGAGATCCGAGCATGTATGTATCCATCCTGCACTACATCACAATGTAATCAGTAATGTAATTTTATTTTTCTGCACAATATCCCTGGATGTCGCACTAAAACACACCAATCAGCCATAACATTAAAACTACTTGCCAAATGTTGTATAGGCCCCCTCTTGTGTCGCCAAAAAAACAGATCTGACCAGTCGAGGTAAAGGACCTCTGGAGGCGTCCTGTGGTATCAGACACCAAGAAGGTAGCAGCAGATCCTTTAAGTCCTGTGTGTTGTGAGGTGGGACCTCCATGATCATCAATCATTCCAATCCTTGGAACACTGTTGGAAGTTACTGACCATTGCACACCAGCAATGCCCAAAAATGACTTTTTGGAGATGTTCTGACCCAGTCGTTGTCTAGAACATCACAGATTGGTTCTTGTTAAAGTGTCTCAGATTCTTACACTTGCCTATTTTTCCTACTTCAACACCTTCATCACCTACGAGAACTTCAAGACTGTTTAGTTGCTACCTAATATATCCACCCCTTTGTCAAGACCCAGTGGAACCAGATCATCAATGTTATTCACTTCACCTGTCAGTGGTTTTAATGTTATGGCTGTTTGTTGTATTTAGTATGTCTAATGGCTAAACAGTGGGGGACTCTAGTACTGGGAGGCTTTACTGATTTCCCTGCTTAAACACACCTGATTCTCCTCAGATCACCAGGTTTAGATGGTGCATCAGAGCAGAGCAATCAGCAAACTGTGCTGGACTACAGCGGTCAGTCCCCCACCCCTGTTCTAGACAATGCAGAATGATAAATCAAGCAAAATGCTCTAGTATCACTTGATAAGACTGCTTAAAATAAGTTTGGTCTCATCACATCCCTATAGAAATCTGCAAATGTGGATTATTAGCCGTATTAATTCGGACGGACACACATTAGCATCTTTAGTATAATTGTAAATGTCAGACGACTTTAAGTTGGTCAGGAATCCAAAGCAGAGGTTGCAGTTTTTAGCTCAGGCCCAAACATAGAGGTGAAAAGACAGCGTGTGCCCGAGGCTAGCGGCAAGGTCAGCTAACAGGAGAAGGGGATTTTTGCGGCCTCAGTTAAGATGAGTGGAGCTCATTGATTGGTCTCGGCTGAAACTGAGACGTCCCCCAGACTGGGGTTTAAGAGATTATCTCAGTCCAGCAAATGGGCAGGGACTTTATCACGGCTCGAGGATACAGACCCGATCGACACCAGTGTTTTTTTGTGGGTTTTGAATGAGGTGGACCCCCGAGCTGCTATAGTTCCACTGATGACTGAAACATTTACAGATGTTTAATGTTTTATTCATTTTGGTCCAAAACAACAAGCTGCAGGCTTTTGATTATTTGATGTTCTGAAGGTCTGAAAGTTCTTCACCCCCCCCCCCCCCCCCCGCGTATATTTAGAGTATATTTGCTTAAATAAAAGGCAGATATGATTGCATACAGAGCTTCTTTCGCAGCAGCTTGCATGTGGAGTTGATTTGCGATCCGTATGCACACTCGTTAAGTCGATTGTCAGCAGGGAGGTGAGCGGCAGGGCCACAGGAAATGTGAAACTCATGGAGATGGGCTCTACACAAGGACCCGAAGGCTTAAGTGCTGGGTTCAGCTGTATTGTCAGGTTCTAATTTCACACCACACATCCTCACATGGCCACAGGTCTTTAGCATAAGGCTATTTATAGCGTGGCATCAATGGTATTCTGTCTCCACCACTCAACTGAGGCATCATTAAAAGGGCTAGAGCGTAAGAATCCACCTGTACACACCTGTAGACCGACATTTCAGCATAACTAGTCATTCATTTTAAGACTGTGTTCATGTAGGCCATCTGATCTCTTTCACAGGCCGTTTTCATCCGTTACATCGGACTCCGGTTCTTTGTGCGCACCCTTGGTCCGATTAGTTTGGGCAGGTGTGATCACTGTAATCTCGGCCCGGATGCAGAACAAAAAGACTTGAGGAGGGGATCTCGGATCGGTTCCGAACAAACTCTGGAGTTGTTCGTTTGGGGTGAGAACGTGATCCGACCTTGATTGGACCCAACTATCAGGTGTACTCCTCAAGTTTGAGCTAACCAGATTACCCTGATCTACTGCCCAGATAATTAACGTTACTACAGCTGCTCCCTGTTGAACTGCTCAGAAGTCTGCGCTAGTCCAGAACACAGGACCTTCTTCCTATATTTGGTGTGGTTGGTGTGGCACAACAGATAACACCACTATCTGCCACTGAGCTAGGTTCGATTCCCAGTCTGGGTGACTATACTGCGCTACACCAATAAGAGTCCTTGGGCAAGACTCCTAACACTACATTGGCCCTCCTCTGTAATACAAGTAACCTTGTAAGTAGCTCTGGAAAAGAGCGTCAGCTAAATGCTGTAAATGTAAATGTGTTTACTTTCTTGCTCCGCCCCAGACAGGTCTGACCAATAAGCAGAGAGAATCAAAATCTCTGTAGTTGTGGTCACTTAATGGATAATCAGGCTCTTCACTTGTCACTTCATGTTGTCAAATCTGCAACCAGAGGCTTGATTTGCCTACTCATTTGGTAGCCCCGCCCCCATCTCCAAATACCAAGCACAGTGTCTCAGACCGCCTTCACTGAGCTTCCAGCGCAGAAGCAGAGCGGATTTCCCCCTGGATTCCCAGTCTGTCCGGTAAGTGGACAACAGCTCCAGCTGTAAAAGTGCAGCTCATGTAAGTTCCTCTACAGCTCAGCTCGTCCATGTACTGAACAGAAAGGGGGCGCCATGCAGGTCCTGCTGCAGATGACCGGCCTCCTCCAGCCTCTTCAATGCGGTCTGTCAATCACTTCACTACTAAGTGTAGTCTTGCCTTCTCACGATAAAGCAGAGTAAGGGTTAAGAATTACGGGGGGAAAATGGGTCAATATCAGCACAGGGAGACTAACTGCTGGAATTGCGAGACACTGGGGATAGATAAAAAAAAATGAGATGGGAAAATGGGCAGAGCTACACATCATACTGCAACCAGCCAGCAGGGGCACTAGACCTGGGGTTTGCTTCACTTTTGAGAGATGTTGTGCTGTCCATGTTTTCTAGTCATTGGGTGTTTCCACGAAGCTTGCATTGTTAGCTATGTTAGCTTTACTGCTCCAGTGCAAAACTAAGGAAACGAACCCTGACTTTTTTTGTAAGCTGTTGTTCTACACAAATCTGTCCAGGTTTCCAGGGTCTGCAGTGGGATTACTGCAGCGAGTAGAGATGGCTGTAGTCTCACCATCTCTCTCACACATGCTCTTGTCTGTCAAACAGATCAACAAAACAAAACTACAGAGGCTTTGCTTCATCCTCTGCTTCAGAGGAGGGGTCCACAGACATGCAGTCACCATCCATCAATCATCAGAGTCAAATAAACACTCTTTTTGTGTCCAGGAGAACATCTGTCACATACATCTACACCCTCCGTCTATGGACTGACCTTTCCTGGCTTTCTGGAGAATGTTGTTTTTTGCTGCTACTTCTAATGGTGCTCACTTATATTTAGGGCATTTAGCAGACGCGACTTACAAAGGTGCTTCGTTATTTACTCAAGAAGAACCTCAGCTAGTTTAAATAGACTAAAATTAAAGCTCCTCTAATCTTAGACTCTACTAAACACAAGTCAATATGGAGACCATAGTACTCTTCTCTTCGCCTGAGTACTCTCAGAAGAGGAGGGTCTTCAGTCTGGGTTTGAAGACAGCGAGCGTTGGACTCTGCTGTTCGGACACCCAGGCGAAGTTCGTCCACCACTTCGGTGCAGGACAGTAAAAAGTCTGGACGCTCGTCTTCTGTAGATCTTAAAGGATGGCGGGTCGAGCCGAGCCGTACTTGAAGCTGGAAGGGCTCTTGGTGCAGATCGGCTTTTGACCATCACCATCAAGTACGGAGGGGCTGGCTGGTCCAGTCTTGGCTTTGTAGACCAGAGTCAGGAAGCCATCAACACACAGCATGGTTGTATGCCGAGTGATGACGTATCCTCATGGTCGTTAGAATCCCTTAAGCTCCCTTGTCTTTCCAGCCTGGGTCACCCTGGCTGCTCTCGCAGGAATATAGATCACATGTCCTGGACTGCTGTGGTCATAAAATATGGGTCAGCCATGAACATAATTAAACTGCAAACCATGCAGATAGGACAGTCTCTAGAGTTTCTCACAATGGTGGAATAAAGAAAACCCATTCAGTGAGCTGTGGTTCACTGGTGAGAGAGGTCAACAGAGAGTGGTCAGACTGGTTGGAGCTGACAGAAAGGCTACAGTAGCTCAGATAACCACTCTCCTCAATCGTGGAGAGCAGAAAAAGCTTCTCAGAGTGAACAACACCACGTCCAACCTGGAGGAGGATGGATGAGCTACAACAGCAGAAGACCAGGTCAGGTCCTACTACTGTCAGCCAAAACCAGAAAGCTGAGGCTGCAGCAGCTCAGCACAGGCTCACCAACACTGGACAGTTAGTTGAAGACCGGAGAAAAGTAGCCTGGTCTGATGAACCTGGATTGTTGCTGAGGCTTACAGATGGTGGGATCAGAATTTTGTGGCTTTCCAGTTTTTAATAGATCAGCTTTTGGTTGTAGTAGAATCACGTAGTAGCGCCACATAATCCAACGCCACGTGGACCAGAATCTCAAAGATCATTTCCAACATCCAGAATGTGTACGTTTCTAATAAGGTTCCTATCAAAATGCACTATTATGACAAAAGTATTGGGACACCTGCTCGAATCACTTTTTCTTCTGCAATCAAAGGCATTAAAAAGAGTTGATCCTGCTTTTGTTGGAGTAACTGTCTCTACTGTCCAGGGAAGAAGGCTTTCTTCAAGAACTTAGAGGAGCATTGCTGTGAGGATTTGATTGCATTCAGCCACATAAGCATCCGTGAGGTCAAGATGTTGAATGATCTTCACAAAAGTACTGCAGAGACAAGCTATGTGTGTGCATTTGCACATCTGTGTCAGCAATGGGTGCAACTTAAAGTAGCTGAATGCATTCATTAGAAGGGGTGTTAATTAACCAACTTCTGTTTTTCCATTAGAATAAAAACGGCTGTTTCTGTGATTTCTCTGAACCCCATTGGCAGATTGGCAGATCTTCCAGTTTCCCCCCTTCAGTACCAATTTATGTCTAATTTTGAGGATTTTTATTGGCTCCAGTGCCGTCCCAGTGCTAGCAGACAGCGGTCAGCCTGAGCAGCCTGATAGTGTGAAGTTGCTATCTTTATGGATAATGACGCACGGCTATTTTAGAAAAGAGTGTGTGAGCAGAGAAATGCCAGCTGTTCAGCATTAGGCTTCAGCACGGCTGAAAAAAAAAGAGAAAACACTCCGGCTCAGGGAGCAGGGGACTGCGCACTGACCCGACGAGTGAAACTCTGGCCACTGTTTTGCTGCTAATCTTTGGGGATTTGTGCAAAAGAAACACACAGCTTGGATAAACTCTACGGATCCGTTGGTGGTCTTGGGCCGCAGTGCTTCCCTCACAGTGAGAAGTGTGATGTTTTGGAGCAGGATGTGAGGCTGCGGTTGAACTCCCACCATTCAGCTGATTGAGTGAGTACTGACCAAGCTGACCGAACAATTGATCTGCAACTTATTGATCATCGTGTTTCAGTGCTGTCATAGTTGTTGACAGGTTCACCCGAACAATAGATAACACTCTGCAGTTATGTGCTAATGAATCAATAATACAGTCTATGTCCAAATATTTGTGGACACCCTTCTAATAAATGCATAAACTACTTTAGGTTGCACCCATTGCTGACACAGATGTGCAAATGCACACACACACAAACACAGCTTTTCAAGAACTAGGCAGATAAACATCATGACCCTATCAGCACCATGCTGCCTAATAATGCCAGGCGTGGGCTCGAGGGGTATAATAAAGCCCCCCAGCAATGAGGAGCTGTGGAGCAGTGGAAGAACTGTGTTCTCTGGAATGATGGTGGTGGAGCTTCCAGTACTTTTGAGATGAGGTGGGGTGGTGGTGGTGATCATCCTCCAACATCCTGACCTCACTATGTCAGCTCTTGTTGCTGAATGCAATCAAATCCTCACAGCAATGCTCCTCCTCCAAAATCTAGTAGAAAGTCTTCTTCTCTGGACAGTAGAGACAGTTACTCCAACAAAAGCAGGACAAACTCTTTTTAATAGCCTTGATTTCAAACGAAACAAAGAATGTGCAGATGTCCAAATACTTTTGTCAATCTTTCTTTCTTAACATCCCATGCTGTTGCACCCCTTAAGGGACTGTTTTGTTGTTAATAATGAAGTTCCAGTGCTCTCACATTTCACTCTCGTCATAATGCTCAGTGACCACACCCCCCCCCCCCCCCCTCCAGCATAGGGCTGACGTCTGAAGGACATTCTGATAATCCCAGATGTAAAATATGTAAGAGCTCCAGCATGGCTGCCTAAACAAACCCAAGGTTTGATGGATACTGACACCTGGCACACCTGGCAGTGCTGTCAAGGTATTAGCTATCCGGGCTATTGATGACAGAGTTGTGGGTTCGATACCCGGGCTCGGCAAGCTGCCACTGTTGGGCCTTTGAGCAAGGCCCTTCACCCTTTCTGCTCCCCGGGAGTTGGCTGCCTATTGCTCTGGGTGTGTGTGTGCTCACTGCCCCTAGTTCATTAGTGTGTGTGTGTGTGTGTGTGTGTGTTCACTATCACAGATGGGTCAAATGTGGAGGACACGTTTTGGTGTAGAGTGACCGTTACGTTGCTTAATTAAGCTTAATTAAGCAGATTTTCTCCCAAAACTAAAGCAGAAAACCCTCAAACTAGCAGTAGCTGAAGTCGGCTCCACTAAAGGCCTGCAAGATTTAGCGAGATTATTTCTTTCAGAATAACAGGACCCCGATGAAGCCTGACGAGAGCTGAGAAACGAGGAAAACTCCACCATGGCACGTAAGGAACACTTCTGTGCAGTAATCCACAGTCAATGAAATGCAGGGCTTTTTTCACCAGCCTCCTCATTGCTCTCGGTTTAGTGAAGAAGACTGAGGTGCTGAAAGGTCTGGAGGACGTGACGCTGTGTGAGAAGGAAGCCCACACGTTTGAGGTGACCCTGAGTCGCGCTTACGTCCGCGGCGTCTGGACCAGGAACGGAGTCCCCTTCAAATCGAAGCCCTCGTGCCGCATCTCCGCACAGGGGAAGACACACACTCTGACTCTGACCCGTGTGTCGCTGTCAGATATGGGCCTGATCGGCTTCCAGGCAGAAGGAGCCGAAACCTCTGCGACTCTCACCGTCACAGGTATCGGTTACATTCTTTACAACAGGAGTTCATCCAAGGTTCTACTCTAAAGGCTTGTTCTATACTTAATGGCGTCTAGGGGGCACAGAATCGCTCGGTCGGAGGGTATAATGGCGTCTAGGGGGCAAGGAATTGCTCGGTCGGAGGGTGTAATATCGTCTAGGGGGCACAGAATCGCTAGGCCGGAGGGTGTAATAGCGTCTAGGGGGCAAGGAATCGCTCGGTCGGAGGGTATAATGGCGTCTAGGGGGCGCAGAATCGCTCGGTCGGAGGGTATAATGGTGTCTAGGGGGCGCAGAATCGCTCGGTCGGAGGGCTTAATGGCGTCTAGGGGGCACAGAATCGCTCGGTTGGAGGGCTTAATGGCGTCTAGGGGGCACAGAATCGCTCGGTCAGAGGGTATAATAGTGCCTAGGGGGTGCAGAATCGCTGGGTCGGAGGGTATAATGGCATCTAGGGGGCACAGAATCGCTCGGCCGGAGGGTATAATGGCGTCTAGGGGGCGCAGATTCGCTCGGTCGGAGGGCTTAATGGCGTCTAGGTGGCACAGAATCGCTCGGCCGGAGGGTGTAATAGCGTCTAGGGGGTGCAGAATCGCTCGGCCGGAGGGTGTAATAGCGTCTAGGTGGCACAGAATCGCTCGGCCGGAGGGTGTAATAGCGTCTAGGGGGCGCAGAATCGCTCGGTCGGAGGGTATAAAAGCGTCTAGGGGGTGCAGAATCGCTCGGCCGGAGGGTGTAGTAGCGTCTAGGGGGCACAGAATCGCTCGGTCGGAGGGTATAATGGCATCTAGGGGGCACAGAATCTCTCGGCCAGAGGGTATAATGGCGTCTAGGGGGCGCAGAATCTCTCGGTCAGAGGGTATAATGGCGTCTAGGGAGCGCAAGATCTGCCTCAAGATCCATAGGCCTTATATTTCAGTACTTTCTAAGCTAAGACAGTATCTAATAGTACAAGATCAGCTGTTCCATATAGCTTTCCGTTAGCGTAGTGCTAACGCATGCCAGACCTCACTGAGACAGACTTGTTTCAGGGGGTTCCAACATTATTTGGCACTACATCTATAAAATATCCTTCATGGTGTGCTTTGAGACGAGTGTGATTCCTGAATGCAGGTTACACCACGCTAACAGACGAACAGCTAGCTAGCAACATAAGCCTTGTAGCTGTAGTGCATTAGTAATGATGCATCATTTTAGTGTAATTATTACTCGGAAAATGGAAAGTGAAAGCATAACCAGGGCAGAATGGTACGCCGCGGTCTTTGTAACCATTTGGCTCTGCAGTGGTAAAGAGGCCTTCATGTCATGTCATAACACACTGGTCCTGGAGGTCCATTAAGATCGTGGACGTCCGAGACTGAAGAACACTGGAATGTGAGAATGATGTTCAGAATTTCTAGGACCTAACATATAAACACGACCGTATGTTTTTATTTGTTTATGTTTGTATATATAATATTATGATCAGATTTACCTGCTATTAGCATGTCAGTTTTCATTTCTGCTTTCCTGCAGCCAGAGACATACAGATTGTACAGCATCTTCAGGACGCCAGCGTGACAGAGAGAGAGACAGTGACGTTGGTATGTGAAGTAAACCTGGAGGACGTGGACGGGAAATGGTTCAAGAACGACCGCAGAATAAAGGCCGGAGACAGCGTTAAAATCAGATGTGAAGGTACGGATCTGGAATTGAACTGGGAGGCTCTTTAGCTGCATACAGAATTAACTACTATTACGTGATGACGAGAGTGAAATGTGAGAGCACTGGAACTTCAATATTAACAACAAAACAGTCCCTTAAGGGGTGCAACAGCATGGGATGTTAAGAAAGAAAGATTGACAAAAGTATATGGACATCTGCTCATTCCTTGTTTTGTTTGAAATCAAGGGTATTAAAAAGAGTTTGTCCTGCTTTTGTTGGAGTAACTGTCTCTACTGTCCAGAGAGGAAGGCTTTCTAATAGAATGGAGGAGCATTGCTGTGAGGATTTGATTGCATTCAGCAACAAGAGTGATATTTTATATGTTTTTAAGTTTTTTCATGTAAAACAAATGAAAAAATAAAACAATACATAAATATATACGTCTGCATACTGTAATAAAAATCAAGCCGTGTAAAGATCTATATAATCTATATAATTTAGGTGTGTGCTGTAACTCAATCAAATGAGTCATGAATGCATCTCTGTCCCAAACACAGATAAAACTCACTCACTGACCTTCAAAGCCATCAAGCCAGAAGATGCAGGGGAGATCACGTTTATGGCCGAGAGAGTTTCATCAACAGCAGTGCTAAGAGTGAAAGGTAAAAAAGCATCTTCAGTACAGTCTAAATGCTGAATAAAAATGTGAATATCATAAAAAAATAAAATTGCATTAATTTGCAATTAAAATTATTTAAGTATTTAATTTAATTTAATTCATTTAAATAAGGTAAACTGTCATATTATATTTATTGGATTTAGAATCTCAAATTCGAGGCCTTCTTAGTTTCTTATAATGATATGGTTTGACTATGGTTTGAATCTTCAGACTCAAAATAAAGTATTTTAATAATTAGACATTCTGGGGATTTCTGGATTTCTGGATGTCTGGAGCTATAAGCCATAATCATACTGTAAGTAAAACAAAAAAATACTTAAAATATCTTTCTTTACATATAATGAATATAAAATATGACAGTTTAACTTAATTTGATTACAATTATGATAACGAATAACCTTTTCCACAATATTCAAATTTTTAGTAATTTCTAGTATTTTTTATATTTTGAGATTACTAGATTAATATTGAAGTAATATTATAGGATTAAAGCACATATTTTTAGCTTATTTTAAGTGGTTTTAGCTACTAGTCTATTGGCAGGTCATTTTGCTTCATTCAATAAACACAGGACACCCACTTAATCACTGAATTCAGGTGTCTGATTCAGTCCCATTCAGCCACAGCTGTGTAAAATCCAGCCTCTAGTCCTGCAGTCTGTCTTTCTTCCACACATCAGTGAAAGAACGGGAGGTTCTGAAGAGCTCACTGAACTCCAGCGTGGTTCTGTATGTAATAGGAGACACCGCTGCACCAACAACAACAAGTCAGCTGGTGAAATTTCCTCCCTCCTAGATCTTCCTCCATCAGCTGTGAGTGGTGTTATTATTGAACAGTGGAAGAGTTTAGGAGGAACAGCTCACAGAGAGCAGCTCAGTGTCCACCGAGTGTCTGTCAGACCACGTAAAGTTACAGAGCGGGGTCAGGGCCGAGTGCTGAGCTCAGAGCAGAGTGCAGAAAAGCCTCCAACTGACTCAGTAACTGCAGCAGAGCTCCAGACCTGCTGCTGCTGGTAGAGCTTAGAGCAAAGGGGGACCAGATGTGGTTTAGATGTGTTAATAATAAGTTATTATTATTAATTAAATTATCAAAAAATGTGAAATATCAGATATTTATTATTTCACTTGCTGAAAGGAGCATTTTTTGTGAACTTCTTGCAGAGCTTCCAGTCCATATCGTCAAGCCACTCCGGGTGAAGATTGCCATGTACAAACACAGAGCACTGCTGGAGTGCCAGCTCTCCCGGGCCAACGCTGAGGTCACATGGTACAAGAGGAACCGCGAAATCGTACCGCGTGGCAAATACCAAGTAGTTAGTGAAGGCGTATACAGGCAACTCACCATTGATGAGGTGGGCTCTTCAGATGAGGACATCTTCACCTGTGATGCTGGAGACGACAGGACGTCCTGCCAGCTGTTTGTGGAGGGTGAGATACTCATAGCTGTTGCTCAGGGTGAAAATGTGCTAATGCTAATGTTTTTACTATATTATTTACTGTATTATTTGTGATGATTATCTATTATTTTATTAAATGAATATTCATAGACGTCATAGAGAGTTAATAGGAGCAAATAGAACAAAAGAAAAATGTCTAACTTCAAATAAAAATAGTCCCACAGTGGGGAAATTCACAGTGTCACAGTAACAAAGGGATAGCAGGACATTCAGATGCATAAAAGTAAATAATTTACCAGTTAATATACAATATAAATAATAGAAGTATAAATAATAGAACAAAATGATGTACAGATTATTTACTGATTTGCAGAATACTGCTGCCATGGCCAACCCTCAATACTGGTGCAGTTGCATAGTGTCTAGGAATCTATTGCGTACTACACACTAATACTGTGAGGTAAATACTACACACTAATCTCAATAGTGTCGGGTTTGACAGGTTAGTACGCACCATATTAACATACTGACCTGTTTCGTACTAACAGGAAGTGACGAAGGGTTGCTATTCCAACATACTCCACCCTCCCCACTTTTCTCATGAGACATGAGTAGCTCCTACCTACAGTATAAATAGTGTGGACTAAAAGTGTACTCTAGCGCTAAGGTCAGATGTAGTAGTATAACAATATACTGTATAGTAGAACAGTAAAGCATGTTGCTATAATGAGTTATAATACTACAATACTGCTAATCATAGATTAAAATAGTCAATCGTATATGTAGTATAAACAATAGTATAATGTAGCATAGGATAGGATAGTGAGGATTAGGTTATAATGGCCAAAAAACAACCAAAAGTTTGAATTGATCAGGTTTGGACTGTAGGTTGTCAGTACAATCTTATGAGAATTATGAGAGGTTGCCTAGACCAACATGGCGTCGGCTTTAACCCATGATCCAGTGACCATATGATCGTAACCATATTCAAAAGCATGAATCGTGGATATTTGAGTATACTCAACTTTAATCTATGGTGCATACTACATACTCAAAGTCTAGTTAGTGTTAGTGATTAGTAAGGTAAGCAATTGAGACATTCCCTTAGCATTTTCCAGTGAAGCAGTCCTCTTAAACCTGGTAAGTACAAGATTGGACCAAGGCACTGTTACTAAGACCCATGGATTGCAATCGTATATGTAGTATAAACAATAGTAGAATATTGCATAGCATAATACAGTGAGGATTAGGTTATAATGGCCAAAAATCAACCCAAAACCAGTCTTATCTATGAAAGGTCATGATCTGGTAAGATCTGGTTTGGACTGTAGGATGTTCTGAACACGAATCAGGCATCCCATTATCAGGACTATCTTATGAGAATTATGAGAGGTTGCCTGGACCAATATGGCGACGGATTTTACACATGATCCAGTGGCCATATGATCATAACCGTATTCAAAAGCCTGGTTCAGAGTATGAATCATGGATATTTGAGTATACTCAACTTTAATCTATGGTGCATACTACATACTCAAAGTCTAGTTAGTGTTAGTGATTAGTAAGGTAAGCAATTGAGACATTCCCTTAGCATTTTCCAGTGAAGCATTTATCTAAAACCTGGTAAGTACACATTTTAAAAATTGGAGCACAATCGTTTCACTGGAGGAGACGACTGAAAATCTAGCTTGGAAAGATTGGACCAAGGCGCTGCCACTAAGACCAATGGATTGCTAGATTGAATCCCAGGTCATGCTGCCTGCCCTCAGCAGCTGGAGCCAAAGAGAGCATTGGCATTGCTCTCTGGGTGAGTAGGTGGCTCGCTCCCTTCCCACATCACGTCAGTGCGATGCTGGCCAGCATGGGCGTCTGCTGGCTGATGCTTTAGAGCTGGGTACCCGGGGCTTTCCTCAGATTGGGATGGTTGCCTGGTGATGTTGCATCAGCAGTAGTTTGAAACGAGGCAGTGGCTGGTTGTGTCATTGTATGTAATGTGGGGGTGAATGATTGGCAATCTAAAATTAGGGAGGAAAAATTAAATATTGGAAGCCTATCAATCAGGTTGGGAACTTGATCGGAAGGTTTAGGATTGAATCGTTGCCAATTTATCGGTGTGATAGTCGCTTCTGATTCTCCTCCCGAACAACAAATCGTTTGCCATTAGAGTTGACAAAATTGGGGTGAAAATCAGGCTAAAAATGTGCATTAACTCATTGACTAGCATTAGCATTCATAATTTGAGCCGGTACAGGTTGTAAATTATGCCTGTCTTTCCAGAGCAGGCCATCAGCATTGTCCGTGGGCTCAGCTCCATTGAAGTAATGGAGCCTAAGGAGGCTCGCTTCAGAGTGGAGACCAGTATCAAGGCAGAGAGAGCCCCCAAGTGGACTTTAAACGGGGAGCTGTTGTCTTCCAGCCCAGAGGTGAAGATCGAGAGGGAAGGAACTTCGCACCGGCTCACTTTTACCAGCACGGACAGCACCATGTGTGGCACTGTCCAGTTCAGCTCAGGGAAGAGCAAGTCTACCGCCGAGCTCACCGTCACAGGTAAACATCTACAGTTGCCGGAAAGCAGGGCTCACCAAACCCGATCCTGGAGATCTATGTTCCTGCAGGATAGTTTTGCAGGATAGTAGTTCTTCTGGAGCAGGACTGGTGACCATTGCTGTTGAGCTTCTACATCTGAAAAGCCCAGTATAAAGCTCTGAAATAACATTTACTTTCTGCCCACCTCAACAATCCCAACAGAGCGCCCCCTAGTGGTCAAGCAGCCAATTTCAGATGTGGACATTAAAGAGAATGGGTCGGTGACTCTCACTTGTGAGTTTTGCCCTTCTCCCAGAGTGGTACGCTGGTTCAAAGGTAGGACACCATTGCTGCACTCCGGCAAGTACAGCATGAGGCGGGAAAAGAACCAGGCTATGATGACCATTGTGGGTGTGAAGGCTGGGGATTCGGGGGAATACCGGTGCCTGGCTGGTGGAGCCGAGAGCAGGGGTCGGGTCAGTGTTGAAGGTGAGGGTCAAAAGGTCATATTTTTAGGGATTTTCTAGTGTACCTTCTTCTGTGTATTTTGGTCTCGTTGAACTCATCCAACTGTTCTTTAATGCAGTGAAACGACTGAAGATGATTCGGCATCTGGAGCAAGTGGAGACAGAAGAAGATGGCACAGCAGTGTTTTCCTGTGAGCTAAACCATGAGTCGCCCAGCATTCAGTGGCTTCTCAACGACAAAGTGATTCACCCCAATTACATTAACAAGATCCAGAACTCAGGAAAGGTCTACAGCCTCATTCTCAAGAGGCTCACTGTACAGGAGAGCAGGGTGACCTTCAAAACCGTTGGTCTCAGTGAGTCTACAACGCTCAGAGTGAAAGGTAAAAGTTTGATTCTGACTCTTCTAGCTTACATTATATGTCCAAATTCAGCTGCTTGACACATATGTGCAAATGCACACACACACAGCTTGTCTAGTCCCAGTAGAAAAGTACTGCCAATGGAATAGGATTGTAAACATGAACCTATTGGCACCACTATGTTGTCTGGAATGATGGTGGTGGTGGAGCTCCATCCAGTACTTTTGGGATGAGTTGGAGATGATGATGAGGTGGGATGGTGATCCTCCAACATCCTGACCTCACTTTCGCTCTTGTCTTGTCTTGATTTCAGAAGAAACAATGAAAGAGCAGGTGTCCCAATACATATGTCAATATAATGTAGTTTTTACTTCAATAGCTCGCACGTGATGTGTATATGGGGTAAAATTGAGTTTATGCTCAGAAGGAGTGGTGATGGTCCATCTACTCTGGTGTATCTACATCCCTTTAGAGAAGCCAGCAGTGTTCCTCAGGTCTTTGGAAGACGTAGTGGCTGAGGAGCGAGACGAAGCATGTTTACAGTGTGAAGTCTCTAAGCAAGCAGTGACCCCTATTTGGAGGAAAGATGGTGCAGTTTTATCTCCCAGCGCGAAGCATGAAGTTCTCCACCTGGGCAAATCATTAGCCCTCATCATCCACAAGCTCAGGAAAGATGATGCCGGGGAATACTCCTGTGATGTCGGAACTAGCCAAACAAAAGCCAAGGTCGTTGTTCGTGGTAAGTTCTACCCAAGTTCGATAGTTGATTGGATTAACTGACAAAAGTGATGCTGTGACAAAAGTAAGCGAATTTGACCCACTTTTTCAGATCTTCGCATTTCCATCATCAAGCGCTTGAAGACCACTTCGGTTCTTGAGGGGGAGGACTGCAGCTTTGAATGCATTTTGTCACATGACATCATCGATGAGGCTTCCTGGTCCCTGAATGGTCAGTTGATAATCAGTAATGGTAGAATCCAACTTACCAACAAGGAGCACAGATACACGATGAACATCCAGGAGGTGGTGATTTCCGATGCTGGGGATGTGGTCTTCACCATCAAGGACCTCAGTTGCAGGACTATGCTGTTTGTCAAAGGTACTGTATGCACAACATCTGCAGTGATTTGAAGCAGATATGCCGAAATTGAGCAAATCCTCTGCGCCATCTGTTTTCAGAGAAGCCTGTGAGGGTCTTCAGGGACATGTTAAATGCTAAAGCAACGCCTGGAGAGGATGCAGAGCTTAGCTGTGAGATCACCAAGCCTCAGGCTGCCGTCAAGTGGCTGAAAAATGGCAGGATGATCAGAGTCGGTCCTAAATATGAGATTATCCAAAAAGGCTATTTGGTTAGGCTGATCATCCATAACACCACTGTAAAGGACTCTGGGGAGTACTGCTGTGAGGCTGACGGAGTTGCTACTAGGGCCAGGTTGGAGGTTAGAGGTAAGTATTTCTCCACCTGTACAGTTAATTAATGTTGGGTTGGCAATTCCAGGTAAGGCCCTGTTTTGTGTGTAAGCTGTCTGTAATGCATATCTCAGTATATCTCTATCGCACTATTTGTTCAAAAGTTTGTGGACACCTCATCTAATGATGCTTTCAGCTACTTTAAGCTGCACCCATTGCTTACACAGACGTGCAAATGCACACACATAGCTTGTCTAGTCCCTGTAGAGAAGGACTGCCATTAGAACCTAAAGATAAACCGATTGGCACCATGCTGCCTAATGTCAGGCCTGGGCTAGAGGGGTATAAAGCCCCCCAGCATTGAGCTGTGGAAGAACTGTGTTCTCTGGAATGATGGATGGTGGTGGAGCTCCATCCAGTACTTTTGGGGTGAGGTGGGGTGGTGATCATCCAACATTCTGACCTCACCAACGCTCTTGTTGCTGAATGCAATCAAATCTTTACAGCAATGCTCCTCCTCCACAATTTAAAAGTCTTCTTCCCTGGACAGTAGAGACGGTTACTCCAACAGAAGCAGAAGAAACTCTTTTTAAGGCCCTTGATTTCAGAAGAAACAGTGAATGAGCAGGTGTCCAAATACTTTTGTTCAGATTGTGTGAATTCAGAGATCAACATCCCAATTTGAGATGCTTTATAGGTTCTGGCAGTCTTCTCGTTAGCAGGCCTGGGGGGTGACGCGTCCTATTATGAAAATCAACTGGGGGACGTCTAGAAGAATATGCCTTTAATAAAAATATTCAAGCCTATTATTACTGTGCCATCCTTGTAGATCTCCAGCACTCATTTGCAAAAGAGCTGAAAGATGTACGGGCAGAAGAGAAGAGCATGGCGATTCTGGAGTGTGAAACCAAGAGACCTGTCGTGAAAGTGACTTGGTTAAAGGGCATGGTGGTGCTGAGTTCAGGCCAGAAATACCTCATGAAGAAGAAAGGAGCAGTCCTATCTCTCACCATCTTCAACCTTGAGAAGACTGACAGTGATCTGTACATCTGTGATGTTGGAACGATGCAGAGCAGGGCCTTACTCACAGTACAGGGTAAGACTCAATTCTAATGTCTTCATGCATGAGATTGGAAGCTGTTGTAGCAGAGGTAGGCAGTAAACTCTAGCCATGTGGGGTTCATGTGGGGCTCACATGGGTTGAACGTGGGCTAGATGGGTTCCAGGTGGTCATTGGCTCTGACTAGGTTTGTGTTGTTACGGGGACCTAGCTGGGCTTCCCAAATGGACCCCATCGTTACAGCCCACCCTGATATCACATGGATCCCATCTAGGCCCGTATGCAGTGTACAACCCAGATAAAGGCCATGTTAACCCAGCCTGGTCCCATCACTGACCCTGGTGGGCATCCATATGTGGGGCCAACATGGAACCTGAGGTAAAATTGTTCCTGGTTCCAGGTTGGGCTACCCATACAGGGCCCAAGAGGTGTTTTCTAGTCTGGCACATCTTTGCTGGTTGAATTTGTATTCAGAAGACATGTGCTGAGGGCAAGTATGAAGTAAGCGTCAGAAGTAGCTGAAAGATCCAGTCAGTGGTTGTGGATAAGGAGGCTGAAGTTAAGTGGAGAAGGACAGTGCAGGTGAAGTAAATGAGAAAATCCATTCTGGGTGGCACTGAGCGTGCATTAACAGTGCCAGTGGGGCTAGGTGGGCCTTAGGCACCAGAGAGGCCAGTGTTGGAGTTACGTAGATTTAGGGTGTGTTATGAGCATGCATTAACAGTGCCAGTGGGGCTAGGTCCAGGGAGGTCAGTGTGGAGTTTCGTCAATGTAGGGTGTCTAGTGTGTACGATGGTTATAGTATGTAGAGTAAACATAGAGCTGGTGGCACTGAGCATGCATTAACGCCAGTGCCAGTAGAGCTAGGTGGGCCTTAGGCACCAGGGAGGCCAGTGTTGGAGTTACGTAGATTTAGGGTGTGTTATGAGCATGCATTATCAGTGCCAGTAGAGCTAGGTAGGGCCTTAGGCATCAGGGAGGCCAGTGTGCTACATCGATGTAGGGTGTATAGTGTGTATGGTGGTTGTCGTGTGTAGAGTCCACATGGAGCTGGCGGCACTGAGCATGCATTAACACCAGTGCCAGTAGAGCTAGGTAGGGCCTTAGGCACCAGGGAGGCCAGTGTTGGAGTTACGTCGATGTAGGGTGTGTTGTGAACATGCATTATTGGTGCCAGTAGGGCTAGATGCAGTCGTAGCCACCAGGGAGGCCAGTGTGCTACATCGATGTAGGGTGTATAGTGTGTATGATGGCTATAGTATGTAGTATGAGTCCACATGGAGCTGGCGGCACTGAGCATGCATTAACACCAGCGCCAGTAGAGCTAGGTAGGGCCTTAGGCACCAGGGAGGCCAGTGTTGGAGTTGCGTCGATATAGGGTGTGTAGTGAGCATGCATTATCGGTGCCAGTGGGGCTAGGTACGGCCTTAGGCATCAGGGAGGCCAGGGTGGAGTTGATGTAGGATGTGTAGTGAACATGCATTATCGGTGCCAGTGGGGCTAGGTACGGCCTTAGGCATCAGGGAGGCCAGGGTGGAGTTGATGTAGGATGTGTAGTGAACATGCATTATCGGTGCCAGTGGGGCTAGGTATGGCATTAGTCACCAGTGTGGCACAGTTATACAGTTATAAAGCTGGCTAAGTAATTGTTGTGTGAAGTGAGCTTGGAGAGGAGTGGGACTGGGACGCCAGACCTCACTGTTGAGCCTTTGGGAGTTGTTGTGGACTTAATTCAGCAAACCACTAACGAAGTACTGAAGTGCCTACCTGATGACCTCTGTGTGGAGTTTGCGATTCAGGGGGTGATTAGAGTATGGGGGAAGGGGACAGACTGGGCCTTATGTGTAACCCCAGTTATTACTTGGCCTTGGTCTTCTGTCCCTCAGGTCAGAAAGTGCTCATCCTGGACGAACTGGAGGATGTTGAATGTCTAGAAGGAGACACTGTGATGTTTAAGTGCCGCATCTGTCCGAGTGACTTCGCTGATGTTAAGTGGTATCTGGATGAGACCCTGCTCTACACAAATGATTTAAATGAGATTAACATGATCCCTGGTGGATACCATACTCTAACCATCAAACAGCTTGAACGCAAAGATACAGGAACGATCTCTTTTGAGGCTGGGGACAAAAGATCCTACGCCTCACTGCTAGTAAGAGGTAAGCGCTGGAGACGGTCGATCAGCATTTTAAATAGTTGTCCATTTGAAACTGAAAATCTGAAAATGGATACTGAAGTGAACTTCCTGAGAAGGCAGGATGTATTTCACTGTTTACTTTGCAGAAAGGCGTCCAACAATAACCAAAGGACTGGAGGACACTGAGGCTATTGAGGGGGGACGTTTGATGCTGCTGTGCAGGACCTCCAAACCGTGCCATATCCTGTGGTATAAGGACGACTGCTTAGTGTGGAATTCCTCCAACTACCTGATGAGTCGAACTGGAAATGAGGCCAGGCTGACCATTCGTGAGGTCCGAGACACAGATGCAGGGGTATATGAATGTGATGCTGGATCTGTCAGAACTAAGGCTGTTGTGACGGTGAAAGGTAAGGTTTCAACCAGCTTCTGCTCTTTTCTGTGATTGAAGTCATGTAAACATTTCCTGAGACAGTAAGCAAGGAGGTAGAGTGGGAGGTAATTGTGATTATGGGGAAGGGGCAGTTCAGTGCCAGGGTTGAGGAGTCTAATGGCCTAAGAGAAGAAGCTGTTGCAGAGACTGGCAGTGATGGCCTGGATTCTCCGGTGCTTCCTGGCAGGCAGCAGAAACCCATCCAAAGACAGCATGGTCAACTGGCTGCTGATGTTGGCCAGCACAGGCGTCTGTTATTTTATATACACATGTATTCTGTTGCTAAGCCATGCTGCTTCGCCATCAGCAGCCAGAGTACTAAGGAGCACAATTGACCATGCTCTCTTTGGATGGGTTTCTGCTGTCTGGGAGGAAACACCGGAGAATCCAGGCCATCACTGCCAGTCTCTGCAACAGCTTCTTCTCTTACGCCATTGGACTCCTCAACACTGGCACTGATGGCGAAGCAGCATGGCTTAGCAACAGAATATATGTGTATATAAAATAATAGACGCCTGTGCTGACCAACATCACTTAAAAATGATGAGGGGAGAGAGAGAGCACCATCTACCATACCAGACTCTGGCCACTGATGGCAAAGCGGTATGGCGTAGGATTCAAACTCATGACCCCCCGGCAATAGAGACAGATTTTTCAGTTAGCATTCTCGCCCGATCACATTGTGCTGTCCCATGACATCAAGTTAGCAGCAGTTCAAAAAGATGTTGTAATTGGTGTAGTGTAGTGAATAACAGCACCGCCTTCCCTGTGGCAGACCTGGGATCGATTCCCTAGGCCGAGCAAGCACACCACTCTACACCAATGAGCGTTCTTGAGCAAGACTCCTAACTCTACAGTGTCTTGTCACAATGCTGTGTCTTAGAGGAAACACAATGCTAGCTTTCACCTTCTGAGCTTAGGTAGCATTGCGTGTCCTGAATGTGCTCCAGATGTTTAGGCATGTTCTTTGTGTGTTTAATGTTAGTGGTGCCAGCTGAGTTTACAAAGCAGCTGCAGAGTCAAGAAGCTGAAGAAGGCAGCAGCATGACACTCTCCTGTGAGTTCTCGGTACCTGGTGTTCAGTACTTATGGCGCAAAGGACCAGAAACACTAAGGTCCGGAGAGAAGTACCTGATGAAACAAAGGAAAAATCAGATTTCCCTCACGATCCACCAGGTGAAGCCTGAGGACTCTGGGACTTATACTTGTGTTTGCAGAAATCAAAGAACCCTGGCCACCGTTACGGTCCATGGTAAGGTGTAACCTTTGCTGATGACTACCCTTATTGTTGGATGCTGTCAGACAGTAGCGTGGCAGATGACGTGTGACAAATCTCTTCACCAGCTGTCCCCATCACATTCATTAAGGACCTAAAAAACCAAGAATCAGAAGAAGGCCGGCCTGTCACATTACGCTGTGAACTCTCCAAGGCGGGAGTGCCGGTGGAGTGGTTGAGGGATGAGGAGGTGCTAAGCCACGGGATGAAGTATCTGATGCGACAAATAGTAACAATACAGGAGTTGGTCATCAGGGATGCCGTGCCAGAGGACAGTGGAACCTACAGCTGTGTGTGTTCGGGCCTAAAGACCAAAGCCGCAATTACGATTAACGGTTGGTGATGTTATTCAGTGGACAGTGCTTTGTGTTATGGTATTCATACAGTATATGTCCAAATATTTGTGGACACCCCTTCTAATGCATTGCACCTATTGCTGACACACAGCTTAGTAGCACAGTAGTCCCTGTAGAGAAGAATAAATAAGGAGCAGATAAACAAACATGAACCTATCAGCACCATGCTGCCTAGTGTACGGCATGGGCTAGTAGAGGGGTATAAAGCCCCCCAGCATTAAGGAGCTGTGGAGCAGTGGAACAACTGTGTTCTCTGGAATGATGGTGGTGGTGGTGCTCCGTTCAGTACTTTTAGGATGGAATGAGTTAAGGAGTTGGGGATGATGGAGGTGGGGTGGTGGTGATCATCATCCAACATCCTGACCTTACTAACGCTCTTGTTGCTGAATGCAATCAAATCCTCACAGCAATGCTCCTCCTCCAAAATCTAGTAGAAAGTCTTCTTCTCTGGACAGTAGAGACAGTTACTCCAGCAAAAGCAGGATCAGCTCTTTTGATACTCTTGATTTCAGAAGAAACCAGGAATGAGTAGATGTCCCAATACTTTTGTCCCTATAGCGTATTTGGTAAAATGAACATTAATGGTATTATTAGGCATTGGGCCTCATTCACTAGGTCAGATACATAAATGTAATCCCAAATAAGAAAACTGCACAAATGTCTTCGTAGGGACGGGGAATGAGGCTAAAAGGGGTTTACAGTAGCAGAATCTTTAAAGCATCGAACAGAATTGACTGAAACTCTTGTTTCCCCAGCTCTACCCATCACCTTCAAGCAGAAGCTAAAATCTCAGACTGTTGAGGAAGGAAACAGTGTCGTCCTGCACTGTGAGCTATCCAAACCTGGACTTTCTGTTGAATGGAGGAAGGGTAATACGTTGCTCAGGTCTGGAGAGAAGCACCAAATCCGACAAAGAGGTTCAGTGTTAGAGCTGAAGATCTTCTCTTTGAGATGTGAAGACAGTGACGTCTACTGCTGCTCATATGGCAACGTCCAGACCTCAGCTAAGGTTACTGTTAGCAGTAAGTGTGGCACAACTACAGGCAAAATTATTAAAGATGTTCATGTCGTATTTCCTATAGGAGACAATTTCGCTTACTGACTGACTGATTGACAGACTGAAGAACTGCCTCTTGTTTGCCTAGAAGAGACACTTTCTGGTGCTGGTGGTCTGAGGACTGCATTTAGCCACTCATAGCTAAGATGTTTGAGTGTGGAATCCTAGCTGAGCTGTGGGTGGGTCTCCTTGCTTAAAATTTGATTATAAAGGGAAGTGGTGTGAAGACATACTGCCAGTCGTCGGCCTCGCCAGTCTCGCCGGCCTCGTCCAGCATCACTACCGTGTTGTTAGTTGGTAGTATCAGGCATGGTCACATGAAATGCTACAACTAATTTTATACCACAGAACAGCCAATGGCAATCCAGCAAAACTAGGCTTGCCTGTTTTTACTTATTTAATGGGTTCCTGTGGTTCCCAGTGTCCTGCAGGAGTATCCATGTCCCTGCTCTAACTTTAATTAAAGTTTAAGCTAATAGTCATGGCGTCCAAGGCCAGACCAAGATGGGATGAACAGTCGCAGAGATGGTTTCAAAGCAAGCAGATTTATTAACAAAAACCAAGGATACATAAAAGGGTAAAACAAGGCAAACGATGCAGCAAGGGGTACAAACACAAACACAACACAAACGCGAACCAAAACCGAACCTGGGACTGGGAGTTCAGCTAGCGCGAGCGACTAGCGCAAGGGGAAAACCTAAAGGGGACCAGAAAGGAATCCTACAGGCAGAACCTGGGCGCAAACAGGGGTTAACGTAAATTGCGCTCGAACGGCGCTATAATCACTAAGGGGGAGCAAAAACGGCTAGGCCGACCAAACCTGGAACCGCAGCATGCTGCCGTGAGCGAGGGCTGCCTGCCTTGCAGAAAACGTGGATAGCAGGGGGACCTTCTCCTGAATGAGAACTCTCAGCCTAACAGTACGGGGAACCTCTCGGGCAACCTTGGTGTCCCAAACAATACACTTCTGGGCGTCGAATGGCGGTGTCGAGGCTCCTTAAATATCCCCCCAGTCCCAGGTGAAACTCATGAACCTTGAATCAACACAACGGAACATGAACCGAACACACATGAACACAAATGAACATGAATCAACTCACTGAACCAAACACATAACCGTAAACGAGGCGGGAGTCCTCATTTGGGCCTGTGGGTGGCGGCTCGGAATCGCCCCAGGGGAGGGTGTGATACCAATTAAATCTTAATTAAATCTGCTAATTAATATTTAAAGCCAAACCATCAAAAAAGTGTCCGAAAATTTAGTTTATTTAAAACTGTAGTTTTTTTTGACCTTCTGACAAATTCTTAAAAAAATAATAAATGACATAACACTTTGAATAAATACATTATATATTATATTATATATTATATTATATTTATTTATTTTATTTATATATTCTAACTGTTTAAAGCAGCATTATGTCGCATTTTTACCTTAAAATAACTTAGGTTGATGCTCTACTGACTTTAACAGAGAGAATAGCATCACTGTCGCTGCTAATACAGGCTCAGCACAATGCTAACCGAACCGCACTATGTAACTCCGGTGGAGTGAAGTGGGCGGGGCAACACTCATTAGACATTAGTGTAAAATCCTGTAGTATTAGTCCTGTAGTACTGCCTCAGACCACATGCTTCTCGACCTTCAGATCAAGCTTCTGGAGCTTCTCTCAGCTTGTCCAGAAAAGCATGTTTCTTTTAGTTTGAATTCTACTTCTCGACTGTAGGGGGAACCCAAGAGCAAGAATAAGCTCTCGCATAACACTGCTTTAAGCTCTTACACCGCTTTTAAAAATCCACTCAAGTCGCTTCAAACTGGTGCATGCAGTGCATGGATTATCCACCAGGGGGCAGAAAATGCATTTCTGATTTGGTTATATATATAATGTATTATTAAGTCTTTCATTTATTATGTATTGATGTTATAGTTTACATATTATTTCATAATTATTTAAGGTTAATTGCTAATTCAATTATCACACTGATGTTGCAGAAGTCTGGGCTTTAAAGGGTTAACTAATAAAGGCTCTAAAAATAATGGTTCCACAAAGGGTCCCTTAAGCGAGGCCATATAAGACCAACTACATCAAGTGAAGGTTCTTTTTAACCTGGAAGAAATTCTTCCCACCCACACACCTCCTCTCCAAACATGGTTCTTAATGGAACCCGTAGTGGTTCTTCTGCAGCCTTGCTTAAGGAACGCTCTGAGTGAAGAGCAGTGATGTGCACCCATTGCTTTTCCTCTTCTGCAGGACAGCATGTCGGTTTTAAAGAGAAGCTGAAGAACCAAGTTGTTGAGGAGGGCAAAGCAGTGACCTTGCACTGTGAACTGTCCAAAGCTGGTGTTCCAGTGGAGTGGTGGAACGGAGAGGAGCTCCTCCAGCCCGGCCCAAAATATCAGATAAGAGAAAGAGACGCAACACATGAGCTTATCATCAGCGCCACGGTGCCGGAGGACAGCGGAGTCTACAAGTGTGTATGCGGAGACCAACGGACCAAAGCTACCATCCGAATTGTTGGTAATAGATTCAGTTGTTCTGAAATATTTACAAAATGCACTATATGTCCAAATATTTGTGGACACTCTGCTTCTAATCAAATCAAATCAACAAGGTGGTCTGGTGTCGTCAACAAGCAGCTTTACAGAATCAGGAATCAGTAAAAAGATTCAGTTGATTCAGTTGCTTTAAGTTGCACCTATTGCTTAAGCAGACAGTATAGTCCCTGTAGAGGATAAGTACTGCCAATAGAATAGGACTCTCTGGAGCAGATAAACACTGATCAAGCTATTGGCACCATGCTGCTTGATAATGCCAGACGTGGGCTAGTAGAGGGGTATAAAGCCCCCCAGCATTGAGGAGCTGTGGAGCAGAGCTCCATCTAGAACTTTTGGGATGAGTTGGGGTGATTGCAATCAAATCCTCACAGCAATGCTCCTCCTCCAAAATCTAGTAGAAAGCTGTACCTCTTCCCTGGACAGTAGAGACAGTCACTCCAACAAAAGCTGGATCAACTCTTTTTTTTAACACCCTGTGAACAGGTGTCCCAATACTTTTGTCCCAATACTGTTGCGTATACTTTCAAAAGTGTGAGTATGGGTATAGGTCAGTAGCACCATTCAGTGAATGTGTGTGTCATTCTGGGGTTGCTTAGGGTTACCGGCCACTTTCACACAAAACCTGAAGAGCCAAGAAGCTTCAGAAGAAGGCAGTGTGCTACTAAGATGTGAGCTGTCTAAAGCTGAGGTACCCGTGGAGTGGTGGAAAGGTGAAGAGCGTCTCATGCCAGGTGGGAGGCATCACATGAGACAGGAGGGCAAAATCAGTGAGATGGAAATCACAGATCTTCATCCGAACGATGCTGGGATGTACAGCTGTGTTACTGGAAAGCAGAGGAGCACTGCCGAGGTGAAAATCAAAGGTATCCTTTTCCGAAACTCTTAAAAATCCCTTGTTTGCTTGAATTTGCTTGAATTTGACAGCAGATCTAAACGGCTCTGTTTGCGTTGGGTCAGCTCTTCCCATTACTTTCAAACGGGAGCTGCAGGACCAGGTTTCTGAGGAAGGGGGCAGTGCGGTGTTCACCTGTGAACTGTCCAAACCTGGAGCTCCAGTGGAGTGGAGAAAGGGAAGACAAGCTCTGAGACCTGGAGAGAAGTACAAGATGAAGCTGGAAGGGAGAGCAACCAAGTTAGTGATAAATAACCTGGAAGAGGAGGATTCTGGGAGGTATACTTGTAAAACTAAAGATGCACAGTCAGCGGCTGAACTTACTGTGCAAGGTAAGCTCATCTCGACTCCTGTTAGTCTTTCCCGAACATTTCATTACAAATTCCACAGCCTAACAGCTCTGAGGAGAGTTTCCATGGTTACATCACCATATATTCATCTACTGACAAAGGAACGTCTGCCGAAGTTCCTTTGATCCACTGTTAGATTTGGACCACCATTGGAGCATCACATTTGACTAAACCCATAAAATTAAAACAGAGGATCGCTGGTTTGAACCCTGGTCATGCTGCTAGCCATCGGCAGCCGAGGACAGAGAGCACAATTATCCTGGCTCTCTCTAGGGTGGGCAGCTGGCGCTCTCCCCCCAAACTGCCTCGTTGCGGTGTTGACCACCACTGGTGTCTGCAGGCTGGTGTGTTGGAGCCGGGTATATGGCACTTCCCTCCAGGCACATTGGTTGGCCAGCCTGAGGGAGCGTGTGTTGGTCCGCCCTCACTAGTGTGCAGTGGGGGGAGGGGATTATGTACAGGTTGGGTAATTGGCGGTCCTAATTGAGGAGAAAATGGGTGAAAATTTGATACAATTTCTATATCAATAATAATAATAATAATAATAATAATAATAATAATAATAATAAATCTTGCAATAATAATATATACTCTGACTTTCAAGACTTTTTGACCAGTATGGACTTTTTCTTTTTTTTTGGATTAAGATCAAAATGTACTTCCTTTAGCTAATTATTCATTTTTAACACCTAATAAAACCCTCTTTGAGCGATTCCATAGAAGAACCTTTTTTGTATCAGAGATGTGTGATAATTAAGGTTCTTTACACTTCACATCTCTTACACAAACATGGTTCTTCTTCAATGGGCCTTCAAATCTGGACCTTCAGTTCAGTTTCCAGTCCTAGACTTTGTGAACTATGGTAGGTGTGACACTATGGGGTCAATCAGTAACATTAACTGTTACCTTAAAGTCCAGTGTGAACAAAATCCAGGACTGGAACTGGATTGAAGGTCCAGATTTAAAGACCTAGGCTTTATGGTAGGGCTGCTCAATCCTGGTCCTGGAGATCTACCACCCTGAAGAGTTCAGATCCAGCACAGCTGACTCGAATGGCCTTAATTTTAGGGGTGGATCTAAACTCTGAAGGGTGGTAGATCTCCAGGACCAGGATTGAGCAGCCCTGCTCTATGGCATCTCCCAAAGCACTTTCTATAGTATCTTAATTTATTATTATTATTATTATTATTATTATTATTATAATTATTATTATTAAGAGCAAGTGTGATTTAGTATTTATCAATTAGGGACACTTGTGGAGTATGGATATGTTGTTTAAATGTTCATAGCTTTAGTCCCAGCTTGGTGCAAGGTTCTTCATCCCTGGACGAGCTGCTTCTTTCGCTGGTACTGGACATTGTTTTGAGGTGTGGTCAAAATGATGAACTCAATGTAAATGCCTTGTTGTCTGTGTATGCTGGGAGGCAGCATAGGCTGAAGACTTACACTATATGTGCAAATGTTTGTGGACACCCCTACTAATGAATGCATTCAGCTTCTTTAAGTTGCACCTATTGCTGACACAGATGTGCTTACATAGTTTATCTAGTCCATGTAGAGAGGCACTGCCAATAGAATAGGACTCTCTGGAGCAGATAAACATCATGAAGCTATTGGCACCATGCTGCCTAATGCCAGGCGTGGACTAGAGGGGTATAATAAAGCCCCCCAGCTTTGAGCTGTGGAGCAGTGGAAGAACTGTGTTCTCTGGAATGATGGTAGTGGTGGAGCTCCATCCATTGCTTAGGGAGTTGGGGATGATGAGGTTCGGGTGATAATCATCCAACATCCTGACCTCACTGACACTTTTTTTTGTCACTGAGTGCAGTCAAATCCTCACAGCAATGCTCCTCCTCCAAAATCTAGCCGAAAGCCTTCTTCCTCCCTGGCCAGTAGAGACAGTTACTCCACCAAAAGCAGGATCAGCTCCTTTTCAGAATGAATAAATGAAACAATAAATGAGCAGGTGTCCCAATATTTTTGTCCATACCGTGTATGTCATGCCTAAGCTAGACTGTAGTGGCACCCAAGATTTTCTCATGACTTCTTGTAGTGCTTCCTGCTACCTTCAAAACCAAGCTGAAGAACCTGGAAGCTCAGGAGGGGAGCAGCCTCGGTTTGCACTGTGAGCTTTCCAGAGCTGGAGTACGGGTAGAGTGGTGGAAGGGTGCGGAGATGTTACGCACTGGGGAAAGGTATCAGCTCAGGCAAAGGGACGCAACAGCCGAGCTGCTGATCAGAAAAGCACAACCAGAAGATAGTGGGCTGTACCGCTGTGTGTGTGGAGACCAGAGCACCGAGGCCACCGTTAAAGTCAATGGTAGGAGAGCCTGTCTGCTCATTAATACTCATTACGTCTGTGGGAGCTATATGCTCCGGACACATGGCAGATTCTGTAGAGGCTTGAGGCATCAGAGACGGAAGCATCGTCATCTTTCTCTCGTTTCGTGTAGCTCAACCCATCACATTCAGGCAAGAACTGAAGAACCAAGAAGCTGAAGAGGGGAACAGTGTCACGTTACGATGCGAACTCTCAAAAGCTGGAGCTCAGGTAGAATGGTGGAGAGGAGAGGAGCTGCTCAAGTCTGGAGAGAAGTACCAGACGAGACAAATGGCAACAAAAGTGGAGCTGGTCATCAGGAAGGCTGTTCCTGAGGACAGTGGGGTCTATACGTGTGTGTGCTCAGAGCAGAAATCCAGAGCTACCATCAGAATCAATGGTAGGAAGCTAGTTCCAATTAGGGATGCACCGATACGGCTTTTCCAGTTCCGATATCGATACCGATACATAAACTTTGCATATCGGTCGATACCCGATACTAGTCCGAGACCAGTCCGATACCATTGTTGAATTAATAAACCGTATACCTCACCATGTGGGAGAGACTTAAGGCATCAGGATTTATTTAATAATTACTTTATATAATACAACAAATTAACACGTAGATATAAATGGACTTAATTGATATTTATTTGTCACTTGACACAGCATTCAAATGCAAAATAATAAAGGAGTCAAACTTCTTAAAATATATTCAAATACATAGAGTGTATCAGCCAAAACTAGCAATGAAAATAGCAATAAATAACAATAATTAATCTTATTTTACATTCAAAATTAAATCTAGCAGCTGAATTTCCATTTCCATTTCGGTTCCATAGATCGGCCATAATTATCCGATACCCGATCCAGCTGATTTTGTTAATATCGACCGGACCGATATCCAATCCTAGTTTCGGATCGGTGCATCTCTAGTTCCAATGATTATTGATCACATTTTTCACAGACTTGTTGGGAACTGTCTGTCTGAGCGGGGTGTAACCTGTATGTTCTCAGCTCTACCAGTGGTTTTCAAACAAGCCTTGAAAAACCAGGAGACGGTGGAAGGCAACAGTATCGCTTTACGCTGTGAGCTTTCCAAACCTGGAGCACTGGTGAAGTGGTGGAAAGGTCAGGAGGTGCTGACTGTGAGTGAAAAATACCACATGAGAACTGAGGGAAGGACCACGGAGATGATCATTAGGGATGTGGTATCTGAGGACGCTGGCTCGTACAGCTGCACAGTAGGTGACCAAAGGACTACCTCAGAAATCACAGTTCGGGGTAGGTTCCAGTACTGAGACCGAGAATCAAGTCAGTCAAGTAGGATGAATGTGTTTTTGGACACACATTTCTTGTGGGTAAGCTTCATGTTCCTATGGGTTCTGCAGCTCTTCCAGTGGCGTTCAAACGAGAGCTCCAAAACGAAGTTTCCAAAGAAGGTGGAACTGCCATGTTCAGTTGTGAACTCTCGAAACCTGGAGCCCCAGTGGACTGGAGGAAGGGAAGAGTAATTCTGAAGGCCGGAGATAAATATCAGATGGTACAAGAAGGAAGAATCACCAAACTCATTGTTCACAACATCGAGGAAAGTGATGGTGGGAACTACTCATGTAAGACCAAGGATTCAGAGTCAACCGCTAAGCTGACTGTTCAGGGTAAGGCAGGGAAGGCAGTGTGGTGGCTTGCTATTGCTTGCTATTATAACGAGCTGTCGGTTGCCTACATCTGCTTCATCTTGCACTCCAAGGCCTTGCATGGCTTTACGCTGGGTTATGGTGTATAGCATCTCCTGCTGTTTCTTTTCTGGCTACACTCCCACAGTTCCACCCATCGTCTTCAAAGTGAAGCTGAAGAATCAGGAGGTTGAGGAGGAAAGCAACGTAAGCCTGCATTGTGAGTTGTCGAAAGCTGGCCTTCCCGTCCAGTGGAAAAAAGGGGAGGAGGTGCTGAAGTGTGGACTGAAGTATCTAATTAGGCATCAAGACGCTGCAGTGGAGCTGATGATCAAGAAAGCAATGCCTGAAGACAGTGGAGTCTATAGCTGCATATGTGGGGATCAGAAAACCAAAGCTACTGTCAAGGTTTTTGGTAGGGTGATGTCCTGTAAAGCAGCTGTTGTCCAAGCCTGGTCCTGGAGAAACCACTGTTTTACACTGTTTTTGTGGTTTCCTGCGCTAACACACCACCTTCACCTCAGGAAGGTCTTGGTAATTAGCTGATCTGCTGGATCAGGTGTGTTGGAAGCAGGATGAATACTAAAATGTGCAGAGCAGGGGGTTCTCCTTGGGTTGGGGACTATGGCTCCAAAGCTCTGAATGATGCTTGAATGATCAGCCCCTAAACTACAAGTGTACACCGATCAGCCATAACATTAGTACCACCGATAGGTGACTAACATTGATGATCTGGTGCCTATGGCTGCTGTCAAGGGGTGGATGTATCAGCAAGTGATCAAGCAGTTCTTGAAGCTGGACAAAAGGATGAGCGTAAGAATCCCAAACATCAGGGAGGTCCTGGTTTTCTGGGGTGTTCCTGGTAGACACTGGTAGACACTGGTGGTCAGTAACATCAGGGAGGTCTTATGGGGTGTTCCTGGTTCCTGGGGTGTTCCTGGTAGACACTGGTAGACACTGGTGGTCAGTAACATCAGGGAGATCTTATGTGGTGTTCCTGGTAGACACTGGTGGTCAGTACCTTCCAAAAGTGCTCAGAGGAAGGACACCTGGTGGACCAGTGACAGGGTCATGGGTGCCTAAAACTCATCGATGTGATCCATGGAGGCCCCCGCAGATACCACAGGACACCTTTAGAGGTCTTGTGGAGTCCATGCCTCAAATGGTCAGATCTATTGTGGTGGCACGAGGGGGGCCTACTAATGTTATGGCTGAGAGCTGACACTTGTTTTGTTTGGTGGGTTAATGAGTATTGATGTGTGGGCCCACTTACAGACCCTTAGCCTTAGTAATTGACCCTTTTGCCTCCTTTTATATTACTTTGATTGTTTAGCGACTCCAGTTACATTCAGACAAAACCTGAAGAACCAGGAGGCTCCAGAAGGGGGCGTGGTAGTCCTGCATTGTGAGCTGTCTAAGGCTGGGGTACCTGTGCAGTGGTGGAAGGGTGAAGAGGAGCTTAGTAATGGAGCCAAATACAAGATGAAACAGGAGGGATCGGTTGCTGAGCTACACATTAAGAACGTCCTTCCAATGGACGTTGGGGAATATAGCTGTGTGATCGGAGACCAAAAGACCACAGCTGAAGTGAATGTGAGGGGTATGTGCTACACAACCTGTCTTGACCTCCTCAGGAAGTAGTTTTAAAGGTGCCAGGGAATGCATTTACTGACTATACTAAATGTATACGCAAACAATGCCCAGATGTGGTTTAACAAGCCTATTTACCACCCTGTTATTTACTGATTTTCCTTTGACGGACGGCTTTACGGCACTGGCCACGCCTCACAGGACCAACATATTATAGCACAGTTTTAACACTGTACCAAAAACACGAGTCTTAGCGGTAAAAAATAGTGCTGCTGTCCTCTCATTGTGTCCTCTCAGTGCAATGTGAAGAGATTGTAGCCAGTTAGCTATTAGCCATTCCCCCACTCGCTTTACCAGGTTTGTCTTTCTTGATTCTAAGCCGGTCTTTCCCATCTGGTATGAGTTTAGCTCCAGTTTGGTTCAGCTGAAGAAGTCCAGTTTGTTTGTTGTGAAGAATTCGGACAATGGAGGGAAGAGATGGTACTAGAAAAGCCACGGCAACAAGACCTGGTAGCAACCCGTATTCCCATAACTAGCAGAGTCTGGAGGTGATGAGCAGCTCTCCAGTGTTTCACCATTCAGCTTTGACTAAGGATTTCGCTAGTAGGTGGGGTTTATGTATTTTTGGGGGGTATAAATATAGCAAGTAAGGACTGTGATGTAACAGTTTTGGGGTTTTGGGATCGGCTTGTTTTTACAGCGCTGTTCTGGTTCTGCTGGATGTTCTTTTGAGCCGAACGGTCCATGTACTGAACTGCAACAACAACTACGCCAAGGAAAATTCCAATCTAGGGCCTCTTTCTTTAATCATTTGCTCACTCCTAATGACCTTCTAATTGACTGTGCATCCATTCTTCATGACGTATATCCACATACATTCACTGGCACGGTATATATAATTTAGTAGCCCTAGAAGCCATGTGTCAATAGTTTGTCCACAGTGTAAATATAAGACCTTACTCACCTTCAACATTTCCTGACACCCTGCCCCACAGCTGCAGCCTCCGTGTTCTTCGAGAAGGAGCTACAGAGTCAGGAGGCGATGGAGGGAGACTCTGTTATGTTCAGCTGTTTGCTGTCCAGTTTAAACGCCCCTGTGACTTGGAAAAAAGACTCAAAGCAGATCACACAAGGTGGTCGATTTACCCTCCACCGGAAGGGCTCGACTCATGAGCTTGAGATCAGAACGCTGAAGCCTGAGGATGCAGGTGTTTACACCTGTAATACCAGGGGCAAGAAGTCCTCGGCAACCCTTAGAGTTATTGGTAAGTCACACCTGGTTATTACTTATAGACATAAGTAATGAGGAAGTACATGAAGACTGACTTGAAATACCATAACAAGCACCACAGCAACCACCTGAAACACCCTGGCAACCACCTGGAATACCATAACCACATAAAACACTTTAGCAACACCATAGCCCCCACCTGAAATATCTCAGCAGGCACCTTGGATAACATAGCAACCATCTTGGAACACACTGACAACACCACATCAACCGCTTTGCAACACCTTAGCACCCACCTGAAATAAATAAGCAGCCTCTCTAGCAACCACCAGGACACCTTGGCAATCACTTGAAATACCACAGCTACCACCAGAAAACACTCTAGCAACACCATAGCCCCCACTGTGTGACACTTTAACACCCACCTAAAATACCTTAGCAGCCACCTAGGATAACTTAGCAACCACCTTGGAACACATTGACAACAACACCTTAGCACCCATCTGAAATACCTAAACAGCCTTACTAGCAACCACCTGGCATACCAAAGCAACTGCTTCTCAACAGCATTGCAACAACCATAGCAACCACCTAAAATACCTTTGCGTGTGTCCTAGCAATCACCTGGTATACCATAGGGGTCATCTAGGAACATGTCGACAACAAGTAGCACCAACTTAGTGACACAAGAGAAACCCCATTGGGCACCTTAATAACCACCTGAAAAACCATAGCAACTGCATAGCAACCAGGTCACTGGCAACTCAGTGGAAAGCGGTGTTTAAAAAAAGCATGAAAAGAGACCCGCTAAGAACTGCTCTGATGAAGAAATGTGCTTTCAGAGCGTGTGAGGATTGTGAGAGGGCTTCGAGACATCACGGTCACCGCCGGAGAAAACGCCCATTTCGTATGCGAGCTCTCACATGAGGACGTCACTGATGGAGCGTGGTGGCTGGGCTCCAGCGTTCTGCAGGAAAATGAGATGAATCAGATGAGCTGCTGTGGCTGCGAGCATCACCTGGTCCTCACCATGACAACACCTGAGGAGTCAGGCATTGTGGCCTTTGTGGTGGGAGAAGAGAGGACTTCAGCTCGTCTGAGAGTGAACAGTAAACCCAAAGGTGAGAACCTGGGAGGTGCTGAGCAGCGTTAAGGTCACAAACTCAGTCAAGGTTAGGAGCCTGGTATTAAGCCCAGCATTGGCCTTTATTGAGGATTTCACAGAGTACAAGAGAAGTCTCCCATAGTGTACACATGATAAAACACATGGTGGTGGTTCTCCATCACTGTGTTCATCATTAGAACATCTCCCAAGTTCTCCTCTCTCATGGAGTCTAGTATTATTTAGAGTTCTCCTCAGATCAACACCTGGTTTGGTGGTAAATCAGGGCTTAATGATGGTAAATCAGGTGAGCTGCTGCTGCTGCTGATGATGATGATGGAGTTGAACACATCCTCCACGCTGTGCTGGCTGGACTGGGGGAGAACCCTGGAGGAACCGAGCTACTTTCTTTCTTCAGAATGAGAAGCTCTTGTTTCTCCTTTTTACTGGATTTATCTTCACCTGCTTTATCTGTTCTGATGAGATCTGGAGCTTCTACTGTAGAAACCCTCTCACTGCTGAGAGACGGGGGGTAGAGTGATGGGATTAGAGAACTTTTTCCATGGTTTGAATCCTGTAGCTGCTTCCATACACTGTGTAGATGATTTTGAATGAATGGACCAATAAAAATGCTCAGCTTTTATTGCCTTTCTCTCCCTGTAGTTCTGATCGAGGAGAAACTGAAGGACGTGGCGATCTTCGAGGGTGATACTGCCACCCTATCCTGTGTTACCTCTGATAACTGCACACCTGTCACCTGGAAGCGAAACAACGCCACCCTGCTGGCGGGGGAGAAGTACGAACCTCGCAAAGAAGGGAAGCGGAACCTGCTTCTGATACACAGAGTCGGAAAGGAGGATGCCGGCACTTATATGTGTGACACAGGAGACTCGCAAAGCACTGCTGCTCTGGTGGTTAAAGGTAAAATATGGTCAAATGCTGGATATTCGGTTCTAGATATCTTGATGGCAGACCAACTGAGGTGTAAGACTGTGATGAAAAGGTGATTTTATAGATTGTCTACACTGTCGATGTTGATACCTACATTCTTTGCCCCAGAGCGTCTGTTGTTCTTCCGTGAGGAGCTTCAGAACCAGCAGGCTGATGAGGGGGAAACTGCCTTCTTGTCCTGTCAGACCTCCAAAGCTGGAGTTGCAGTGCAGTGGAAGAAGGGAGCTGTTCCGCTTAGGCCAGGAAACAAGTATGAGATGAAGCAGGATGGCTGTGAACTACAACTTCAGATCCATGACCTCACAGTTCAGGACAGTGGTGCCTACAGATGCTGTGCTGACAGCATCGAGACCACAGCCAGTCTTACTGTAAAAGGTGCAAACCAAACGCCCAAGAGGACTGAAGAGTCAGTCGGTCGGACTTAGACTTAAAGATTTTTAACTTCTGCATCTCAGCTTAAAAAAATCCACACTGATCTGAGCCTCAAAATCACCAGTAAATGATCTGCAGCTGAAACTCATCAAATACTGGGTAAGATGTTTAGTTTGTGGCTCCGCCCCCTCAATCTGTTTCCTGTTTATTCCCATCTGCAGGTTAGAGCGCCCCCTATCACATGACTTCCCCAGACTGGGAGGCTTTTTACAGTGGAGTGCTGTCAGCCCTGGCTGGGATTTGAACTGGTGATCTCCTCACATTTGATGATGATGAGCAGCAGTTAGACCGTAGGGCCGGTCTAGAGCTGTGAAACTACACTCTATACGAACCCAGTTCTGAGGAAATTTACCTTCCCTTCTTTCTCAGACTCAGAAATGCACACGGCTTCACAGCTCTAGAGTGGAGCGACTGTCTAACTGCCTGCTTGATACGAGACTTGGGAGGTAGTAATAAACATCACAGCCTTCTGTGGCCAGGAGTCTATGAGTATGAGGGCCTCTCCTCATGTGATAGGGGGTTCTCTACTAGCCTACAGATGGGAATAAACAGTAAACAGATTGAGGGGGCGGAGCCACAGACTGAACATCTTATGCAGTATTTGATCAGTTTCAGCTGCAGATCATTTACTGACGATTTTGAGGCTCAACTCAGTGTGGACTGTTGATCAAACAGAGATGCAGAAGTTAGAAATGTGAGTTAGGAGAACTTCAGACTGAACTGTTCGGTACTCAGATACTTTAGCTGCAAAAATTGAGAAATGCATCGCTCTAACCTTAACAGCTCTTCTTCTTTCTAGAACAACCACTGTTCTTCTGCGAGGAACTCCAGAGGTTAGAAGTAGAAGAGGGTGAAACTGCTTTCCTCTGCTGTGAGCTGTCTAAACCTGGAGTTGCAGTGCAGTGGAAGAAAGGATCAGTGCCCCTGAGACCTGGAAGCAAATATGAGATGAAGAAAGATGGCTGTGAATTCCAGCTGCAGATACATGACCTGAAATGCCAGGACAGTGGAATCTACAAATGTTGTGCTGGTACACTAGAGACAACGGCTAACCTTGTAGTCAAAGGTAAGCGATGTGGCTATGATGGATTCAGTTACATCAATCAAACCGCTAAATAGATGACTAGGCTTTTTTTTGACTTGCTACCTTAGAACAACCACTGTTCTTCAGTGAGGATCTTCAGAATCAGCAAGCTGAGGAGGGTGAAACTGCCTTTCTGTGCTGCGAGCTCTCCAAACCTGGAGTTGCAGTGAAGTGGAAGAAAGGAGCCGTGGTCCTGACTCCAGGAGACAAATATGAAATGCACCAGGATGGCTGTAAACTGCAGCTTAAGGTCCACGACCTGAAAGGAAAGGACAGCGGTACCTACAAATGCTGTGCTGGTAGCTTGGTTACTGCAGCATCCATTATAGTAAAAGGTATGTCCAAATGTTTGTGGACACCCCTTCTAATGAAGGCAATCCGCTACTTTAAGCTGTACCCATTGTTGACACACAGCTTGTCTAGTCCCTGTAGAGAAGTATTGCCAATAGAATAGGACTCTCTGGAGCAGGTAAACACTTATGAACCTATTGGCACCATGCTGCCTAATAATGCCAGGCTTGGGCTAGAGGGGTATAAAGCCCCCCAGCATTGAGGAGCTGTGGAGCAGTGGAAGAACTGTGTTCTCTGGAATGATGATGGTGGAGCTCCATCCAGTATATTTGGATGGGATGAGTTGGGGAGTTGGGGACGATGAGGTGTGGTGCTGATCATCCAACATCCTGACCTCAGTAACATTGTAGTTGCTGAATGCAATCAATCAAATCCTCACAGCAAACCTTGCCTGCACAGTAGAGACAGTTACTCCAACAAAAGCAGGATCAACTCTTTATAATACCCCTGATTTTGAAAGAAACAATGAACGAGAAGGTGTCCAAATACTTTTTTATATTTAGTGTAGCAGCTGTAAAGGCTCCCTTGGACCATGGACCGGACCAGAAAAGGTGGTCTCGGTCTGGAACCATAATTGGGTTGATTTGCAGTAGGAAAACCGTTCAGTTCAGGATAGTTCAGACTTTCTGACCAATTACAGGACGTTGAGGCAGGCAGGTTGACGATTATATCTGGGTGATGATATAACTGTTTCTTCTGAGAACTGGAACTAGTCTGAAGTTCTGCGAGTTCTTCAAGTTCTGGTTCTGCTGGTAATGCTGTAATAACATACTAAAGTCAGACCTCACACCTCAATAAACCAATCAGTGTCAAGTACAGGAAGACCCAGACCATGTAGGAGATGATGGCGGTAGATCATCTTTGGTCCGAATCTTGGTCTGGACTTTTAAGTGTAACTACGTCCAGAGACTCTGGATGACCATGGATGGATTTCCTATATTTGCACATCTACAATGATTTAGAGGTGTGCCCAAATGACAGAGTTGCTGATTTACCCTTTCAGAACAGCCACTTTTCTTCCGTGTGCAACTGGAAAGCCTGGAAGCTGTGGAGGGTGAGAATGCCCTGCTGTGCTGCGAACTCTCAAGGCCTGCAGCTGCAGTGCAGTGGAAAAAGGGCACAGTGCTGCTGAGGCCTGGAGACAAGTATGAAATGAAGCAGAATGGCTGTCAGTTACAGCTTAGAATCCATGGTTTGACCAATCAAGACAGCGGTTCGTACAAATGCTGTGCAAGTGGCATCATGACTGCAGCGTACCTTGAGGTAAAAGGTATGTAGAAGTTCAGTGTGTCGGTTTTAGTCCTTTAGAGTAGATTAGACTGTAAACACTAATGATAATAACACTCCTACAGAAAGTGGTGGTGGTTCTCCATCACTGTGTTCATTATTAGAACATCTCCAAAGTTCTCCTCTCTCATGGAGTCTAGTGTTATTTAGAGTTCTCCTCAGATCAACACCTGGTTTGGTGGTAAATCAGGGCTTAATGATGGTAAATAAGGTGAGCTGCTGCTGCTGATGATGATGATGATGGAGTTGAACACATCCTCCTTGCTGTGCTGGCTGGACTGGGGGGCGTCCAGGAGAAACCTGGAGGAACCGAACTATGCTCTTCAGACTAGCTCACCGACAAGATCTCACTACTTTCTTTCTTCAGAATGAGAAGCTCTTGTTTCTCCTTTTTACTGGATTTATCTTCACCTGCTTTGTCTGTTCTGATCAGATCTGGAGCTTCTACTGTAGAAACTCTCTCACTGCTGAGAGACTTTATGATTTACAGTACTGGGGTTGTACCATTTCGTGTGACCCTGCCTGGTAAAGGACTCAGGCCTTGCCCTCAGAGCCTTAGCAGGGTAAGGCTGACAGCTGGGTAATGGTAATGATGCCAATGCTGCGATAACAATGCTAACACTCTGATAGCGATGCTAACACTGCTTTAGAGATGCTAACGGCATCATAGCAATACTAATGCAAGAGTAGCATTGCTGCTAATGCTGCGGGACCAGCGGTTGCCGTAGTAGCGGAAGTGATGCTGGGCGTCCTCCCAAAGACAACTGGTAGGTGAATTGGCTATGGTAACTTGCCCCTAGGTGTGGGTGTGTAAAGGAATAGCTGTGCTATGTAATTCCTGCTTGTTGCCCAGTGAGGCTCCAGGTGCTGGATCTGGACCCACTGTGACCCTGAGCAGGTTGAAACAGGCAAGAAGATGATAAAGGAAAGCCTGTATTAGTAATTAGTAACTAAGTTCTGTGAACATTTGATTATTTCCTTCAATCCCTGTAGAACAACCGCTGTTCTTCAGAGTGGAACTTCAGAGTGCAGAAGCAGTGGAGGGTGAAGCTGCACTGCTGTGCTGTGAGCTCTCCAAGCCTGGAGTTGCAGTGCAGTGGAAGAAGGGTGCAGTTTTGCTGAGCTCTGGGAGTAAATATGAGAAGAAGCAGAATGGTTGTGAGGTGCAGCTTAAGATCCATCATTTATCAAAGCAGGACAGTGGTTTGTACAAGTGCTGTGCTGGCAGGCTCGAAACCACTGCATCCCTTGATGTTAAAGGTACGTAGATGTTCTCAGAGCGTATTCTAAACACTGTGGATGTAGCTGTAGCAGCCATAGCGGTCTTCTCTGTATTCCTCGTAGAACAACCATTGCGATTTCATAAGGAACTCCAAAGTCTGGAGTTGGAGGAGGGTAAAACTGCCCTGCTTTGCTGTGAACTCTCTAAACCTGGAGCTCCAGTGCAGTGGAAGAAGGGTGGTCTGCTGCTTAGGCCAGGAGACAGGTACACAATGACGCAGAATGGAGGCGAAATGCAACTCGAGATTCGTGATGTTGTAAGCCAGGACAGCGGCGCTTACAGATGTTGTGCTGGCAGTCTGGAGACAACAGCAAATCTTCGTGTGAAAGGTATGTGAGTTGTGAGCCCATTGATTAACCCCCAGTGTTTTCAGTAATCCACCTGCAGCTCCAAGTCATGAGAGCCACCTGTTGACTCTTAGAAACTCGTCTTCCGATGCTGTGAGTTTGAGTGGGTCAGACCTCTTCCTGTGCCGGACCTCTTCAGTTTACTCCAGTCCAGTCTTCTGATGGTGTAGGGTGGAGTCCTCCTCATCCTCACCACACTCTGGCTTTATCTGGAGTTCCTCTAAAGGAAAGAGCTCCACTGTTGAGAGTTAGAAAGCTCTGTCTGTGGTTCTCTGTGGATTGAGGGGCTTTTTCTAGTCATTATGGGAGCAGTCTGAAGGAGCAGTGTCACGGCAGAGATGCAGTAACACCGTCTGCTCAACATTGCTCTTATACACATTAAGGGTTTGTAAATTATTTGCATCCATTCCCGAAGCTTCATTTACTTCCATTGATACAGATCAGCTGGAAGTTGTTACCGAATGAATGGCCCCTTTTTTGTAGTTTACAAAGCTCTGGTTTACTGTGTACCTTTTGTACTATTTCAAGATGTATGGGTGTTCTATATGTAACCCATTTGAAATATGGAGCTACTAGAACCCCATATATCATTTAGAAGTGCAATAGCATGTAGCATCCAAACGGGGGCGCCATAAGACCTTAAGCATAACATTTATCCTACCCGGGTAGACAGGTCTTAGACACAGTCATAACCGCATTAAGCATCATTCCTTCGCTACATCCATTGAAGGATACAAACTGAACTAATCCGGAACTCCATTTTATTTCATTATTCTTCTTTATTTGATGAAACCAGCGCTGAATGTTTTATTGCATAATTTGTGGAGCAATAAATGTGTTAATCCTTCAACTTCCTGTCAAGTCGTCTCTGATTTAAAGACATACCGCTGACCAAACCTAGTTAGATGTTAGTGCCACTTTTATTACTCCTTTAGTAAGCACAGGTGCTACATATAACTTTTGACTGGCCGTTTATGTACTATAGAGATCATTAGCAGAATTGACCAATCGTCGTTTTGGCAATACTTTAATAATGTGTCTATCTGTCTTGTTCAGAGAAACCTCTGTTCTTCTGCAAGGAGCTCAGAAATCAAGAAGCACTGGAAGGTGAAACTGTCCTTCTCTACTGTGAGATTTCTAAACCCGGGGTTCCAGTGCAGTGGAGGAAAGGAACGGTGCTTCTGAAGGTGGGAGATAAATATGAAATGAAACAAGATGGCTGCAAGCTGGAGCTTAAAATCCATGACCTGAAGAGTCAAGACAGTGGCTCCTACAGGTGCTGTGCTGGTAGTGCAGTCACCACAGCATCTGTTGTAGTTGAAGGTTGGTATGATGGTTGTTATGATGGAGCCATTAAGGATTAACTCCTTAAACCATAGACATATTAGTCAGTATCAGTTATGGTTGGATATCTGTTAGCTTTGAGATTCAGGATTTGAAATGTGGGCTGAAGGGTTGAAGGGTTGAGGGGTTTAAATGTATCGAGAGTCTGAATGCCTTTTTTTTGTTCTCTCCAGAACAACCTTTGTTTTTCTGCAAGGAGCTTAAAAGTCAAGAAGGAGTTGAAGGTGAGACTGTCAAGCTTTGCTGTGAACTTTCTAAACCTGCAGTTGCAATACTGTGGAAAAAGGGAGCAGTGTTGCTTAAAAATGGGAGTAAGTATGAGATTAAGCAGAATGGCTGTGAGTTACAGCTCAAAATCCATAGCTTGAAGAGCCAGGATGGTGGCTCCTACAAGTGCTGTGCTGGGAACATAGAGACAACAGCTTCTGTTTATGTAAAAGGTAAATTTTTGAGTTATATTTCCAGTATGGTCTCAGACTTAGTCTTAGTCTTAGTCAATACAGACTTTTTATTTTATTTTTAATGCCTTCCAGAGTTTCCAACCAAGCCTGAGAACATCCCTCAGGTACCACCACGCTCAAAGGGTAAGACTGTCCAAGACGTTCCTGTTCTTGATGGACAAAACAAGGACAAGCCAACTGTGAGGCAGCAATCTGTGGGCTCTGCCTTCGGGCCAATTGAGGATGACCACCTGGACCATGGTGTGAAGAGGACAGGGGAGCAAATCGTCCAGAAAAAGACATTAGTGAGGCAGAAGATGAAGGAGGATGAAAGGCCAAAGATGACACTAGACATCATCAAACCATCTAATTACTTGGAGGAAACCTCTGAGCTTCCTCTGTCTGTAGACCAAGTTTCTGCAGAGCAGAGAAACAGGCACCAGGAGATTCCTGCTGTAAATGCTGCGAAGATCTCTGCTGGAGAAAACCAGGAAAAGATTATGCAGCAAGGGTGGATTCAAGACCTGAATACAACAGCCGAGAAACGTAAGACGCATGCCGACAGTACGCCTCAAGCACCGCCTCGCTCCAAAGGAAGACTAAGCCAGCCAGGTGTTGATCATAGCCAACAGACTGTTCTGGAATCAAGGAAACAGGTTATGGTCAAGAAGCCATCCATGGAAACACCTTCATTAGAAGGTGAACAGCTGGATCTCAGGACAAGGGAAGAGAAAGGTAACAGGCAAAAAGTAAAAGACGACACACCAGATGTTGATAGTGAAAAATGTCCAGAATCCAAACAGGTTCGATCCCCCAGTGAACCTGAGAAGAACCTGCCAAAGCATGTTGTGGAGAAATCAGCAAGTGATCGTGTTATAGACCAGAGAAGTAAAATGCAGCACCTAATTGCAGTGAAACCCATCGAAATGTCAATGAAACATGGTGTGGAGGGAGGGCCATCTGCGGAAACATCTTGTACAGACAAATTGCAAAGTGAACAACTGGAGGAACCCTCAGAAAGACAAACACTAATAGGGAAGCAACCAGTTGTGCATGCTGGAGAACATCCAGAACCCAAAAAGGTTAAATTCCCTAGTGGATCTGAGGAGAACCTGCCAAGGTATGTTGTGGAGAAAGCAACCTCAGAAAGGTCCATTAAACAGGCAGAGGCCAGAGTGACATCTCTGGGAACCACTTGCAGAGACAATTTACGGAGTGAACAACTGGATCTATGGAAGAACAAACAAGAAAGGGTAGATGCCACAGAGGAACAACCACAACAAAGGCAAAAGCTAGACCAGAAACTAGTAGTGCATGCTGGAAAACATCCAAAAGTGGCTCAATCACCCAGTGAATCTGAGGAGAACCTGCCAAAGCATGCTGTAGATGTTACAGACCAGAGAAGTAAGACCAAGCAACACCAAGATGTTGAGATTCCATCAAAAACAACAGTGAAACAGGTTGTTCCACCACAAAGACATAAGGTTATAGACAAGAAACCAATTATACTTGCTGGAAATCATCCTGGGGAGCCTGAGGAGAACCTGGCGAAGTATGCTGTGGAGAAAGCAGCAAGTGGGAGCGTTGTGGACCAGAGAAGAACTTCGCAGAGAGTGCTGGAAGCAGAGCAAGCTGAACAGAAGGTACCTCAGGCAGCATACATAGGAGATACTAGAGAGCAGATAAACAAGCATGAGGCCTTTACAAAGGAAAGGACACAATCAATAACCAAGCCTCAAAAGAAGAAGATGGCGGATGACGCCGGTACTGACAGTGCAAGTGTGGATCTCTGTACTGAAGACCACAGGACTCGAGCAGAGGCATTTACAGAATCCGCAACGGACACCACCTCTCCTCAGGTCATCATTACGGAACAACGACCTCAGGATACCTCTGGTATGGATGTAAGTGCTGAGGATGAGTCAGAGATGTTGGAGGCTGCCATTAAGATCCAGGCTGCCTTCAAGGGTTTCAAAGCTCGGAAGGACATGCGGCCTGTCTTCAAGGAGGTCTTCAAGAACCAGAATGTGGAGCTAAGTGGAACGGTTTGTCTGGAGTGTGTAGTTGAGGGTAAGGCCAGCGTTGTGCGCTGGTTGAAGGACGGAGGAGATCTGAAGCCAGGGAAACGGCACAAGATCAGCCGTACTGAGGATGGCAGGTGCATTCTGATCATTTTTGATCCAACTCCCAAAGATGCAGGGATCTACACTTGTGAAGTGGCCAATAAGTTTGGGACTGTTAGCTACAATGGGAATGTGACTGTGGGTCATCCCAAGAAGCCAATAAGCCAAACTCCACAGAGACCAGATCCAACTGAAGAGGAGTCCCTGAGGCATGCCTACGACCTTCCTGGCGATGATCATACCATCGGCAAGATTCAGGAGAAACGGAAAAGCCTTGTATCAGTCAGCTCTGGTATGGTCCTGAATTCAACTCCATGAATAGCTCCATATCACATATATATATATATATATATACATCAGTGCTCCTGACAGCACCACCTTCCAGCAGATTTCGGATCCCTAGCCCTTCTACCTTGAGAAGTCCTTGATTGGCAGAATAGGGTGTGTTAGATTCGGGTTTGGTTTCAAAATCTGCAGGAAGGTGCACTGTCCAAACGTTTGTGGACACCACTTCTAATAGATGCAATCAGCTCCTTTAAGTCATTAATCCAATGCTGACACAGATGTGCAAATGCACACACAAACACACACAGCTTGTCTTGTGCCTGTAGAGACGTACTGTCAAAAGATTAGGACTATCTGGGGCAGATTAAAAGTATAAAGCCCCCCAGTATTGAGCTGTGGAGCAGTGGAAGAACTGTGCTCTCTGGAATGATGGACGGTGCTCCATCCAATACTCTTGGGATGAGTTGGGAGTTGGTGATCATCCATCATCCTGACCTCACTGATGCTCTTGTGGCAGAATGCAATCAAATCTCATTCCAGTGCTCCTCAAAAAATCTAGTAGAGCCTTCTTCCATGGACAGTAGAGACAGTCACTCCAACAAAAGCAGGATCATCTCTTTTTAATACCCTTAATTTCAAAAGAAACAATGAATAAGCAGGTGTCCAAATACTTTTGCCCATATTGGAGACCATTGCTATACAATATTTTTTGCTCTTTTTTAGTGTCCTGTCCCTCAGATTATGACACCGCCCCTGATGCAGAGATTGGACCCCCATCCAGGTAATATTGGCAAACTAATCGTATTGATTTTGCAGCTTAAAAGTTTACAATTTTTATCAAATGATATTTGATGTAGTTTCCTTGTACAATTTCACAGGGAAAAAGAAGTGGCAACAGCAAAAGCCAAAACTTTAGGAACTCCTAAAGTTCCAGAAATTTCCCAAACGCCAGAAGAGCAAATGCCTCATGTCAGTCCTGAGCCACAGAAGGCCACTGTACTGTTGACAGTTAAAGGTCAGTAAGTGTGTTCATAGTGCATCATAACACAACCTAGCCTAGCCTAGCTGTTAGCCTAGCACCTAGCTTGCTTTCCTGGCTTCCATGTTGTGTGCCCTAGATTCTCTACAATGTGTGTCCTGGTGCTCCCCTTGGCTTCCTTACACAGATACCCGAAGCAGTGCTTGTTCTGTCAGCCCTTCTCCTTGCACTAGCTTCCATTTTCTTCAGTAGTAGTCATTGTGTTTAGCCTGGAAAGGCTAATGAGTCAGGACTGTGATGTAACAGTTTTGAGGTTTTGGAATCGGCCCATTTTACTGCTCTGTTTTGGTTCTGCTGGATGTTCTTTTGAAGGATTAAAAGCAGTGTTTGAGCTTCATGACTTGCTCTCGTATCCAACTATAGCAAGATAAACACAGTTTAACACGAGCAACGAGCAACATGACTGTTAATATTGCTAATATTGAGAAAAGAATAACAAAGGAAAGCGTTGCATGTAGCTTTAGCACTTGGTGTACTGTATTCTTGTAAACGTAGCCACAAATAAGAAGGTGAAATTGGGATGAAATTGAGGAACGGGGCAGTCTTTACTCTAAATTTCAATTGCAATTGTCCTGTTGATTCAATTTTCCTTAGTTTACTATTGATAATTATGCTTTTAACAGGCAGTGAGTCAAGAAGCAGAACACCATCCCCCAAATACCCACATTCCCACAAGTCCTCAGCCAACATAGAGTCTGTGTCTGAGTCAGACGAGGATGAAGACCAAGCAGAGGTAGTAATCCACCCAGTACTCCATGTGAAACGATATGGAGGCATTTCCTTCTAATTAACATGTAATTTCACTTCTGTAGATGTTTGATATCTATGTGGCCAAAGCAGACTGCCACCCGACTGGAGGTAACAAGGAGACCTTTCTTCTCAAGGAAGGCCGGTTTGTGGAGGTCCTTGATTCTGTACACCCAGTTAAGTGGCTTGTCCGTACTAAACCAACCAAAACCACACCGTCCCGCCAAGGATGGGTATCCCCAGCGTACCTTGAGAAGAAGACAAAGGTTAGTAAGATTGTTGACAGTGAGTCATTTCAAAGTATGTCTGCTGATCTAACTTCTGACTGGTCTTCTTCAAGGAACTCTTTTCACTGGCCCAAGAACATGAGGCGAAGGATATTTCCAATAGAGGCAGAAAGACACCCCCTAAGGATGAATATAGGGTGTCGTTAAGGTGAGCTAGCACCTAAATACACTGGAAAACAGGTCATGAATATCACCTTTGGAAATGGAAATGTAGAGATGATCTGTTTCCCTTCATTCTTTCAGTCAGTTGATCCAGGGTCTGCTTGATGGTGAAAATGAGTTTGTGAGGGAAATGAGCTTCTTCGTGGAGCACCATTTGCACTACATAGAGGCCAGCACCCAGGTGCCTCTCACCATTCTCAGCCAGAAGGAGTACATATTCCGCAACATTAAGGACATCGCCAGCTTCCACGAATGGTAAAATACTATTGAAAGTACACTACATGTCCAAATGTTTGTGGACAACTCTTGTCTAGTCCCTGTAGAGAAGCATCACCAATAGAATAGGACTCTCTGGAACAGATAAACATCATGAACCTATTGACACTAGAGGGATATAAAGGGGTAAATTGCCCCCAGAAGAACTGTGTTCTCTGGAATGATGGACTGTGCTCCATCCAGTTCTTTTGGGATGGAGGTGGGGTGGTCACTTCTCTTTTCGTGATCGCAATCAATCAAATCCTCACTGCAATGCTTCTCCTCCAAAATCTAGCAGAAAGTCTTCCTCTCTGGACAGTAGAGACAGTTACTCCAACAAAAGCAGGATCAACTCTTTTAATACTCTTGATTCCTGAAGAAGCAATGAATGAGCAGGTGTCCCAATACTTTTGTCCATTTATCATATGTTTAAGTGTTCTTCTTTCTGTCATGAAATTGTGACTCTGTGTTTTTTTTTCAGCTGTATTTTACCAAAACTAGGCCAGTGCACCACAGATGAGGATGTGGCCCAATGCTTTGTGCATTACGCTCCAGACTTTGAGATGTATCTTCAGTACATTTTAGGCCAGTCACAAGCTGAGGCCTGCATATCAGACAAAAACACGCAGCATTTCTTTAAAGTGAGTGTGTGGTGTGCAGAATGTTTTAATTCAATTTTTTAAAGAATTATTAAGAAGTTTTATTTTCGAACTGTTTTGGTTCCAGCAATACGCCAACACTGCATTTGCACGCTTGGACACTCAGATCTTCAGTGTTAACACCTATTTGCAGAGACCACTGGAAAGGATTCAGACCTACAAGACTGTCCTCAAGGTGAAGTAACAAACCTTCAGTCCACTCTCTTCCTTCAGGACCCTCAAATTAGAACAGTTCAATCTCTGAAACCTGCATCCATCCACAAGCTTTTTTTATTTGTTAGGAGTTGATAAGAAATAAAGCCAAGAGTGGGCAGAGCTGTTGCTTGCTGGAGGATGCCTTCTCCATGGTGTCCAGCTTGCCGTGGCGTGCAGAGAACCTGCAGCATGTATCCCTGATTGAGAACTACCCAGCACCTCTCAAAGGGCTTGGAGAGCCAATCCAACAGGTAGAACTTGGGTGTGGTCTCTGGGTGTGCTTTCTGTCCAAATGTTTGTGGACACCCCTTCTGATGAATGCATTGCTGACACAGATGTGCAAATATGCACACACACATACACACAGCTTAGTCTAGTCCCTGTAGAAACAACTACTGCCAATAGAATTGGACTCTCCAGAGCACATAAACTATTGGCACCATGCTGCCTAATACCAGGCATGGGCTAGAGGGGTATAAGCATCCCCTAGCATTGAGGAGCTGTGGAGCAGTGGAAGAACTGTGTTCTCTGGGATGATAGATGATGCTCCACCCAATACTTTTGGAACGAGTTAGGCAAGAAATCTAGCAGAAGACCTTCTTCCCTGGACAGTTACTCCAACAAAAGCAGGATAGACTCTTTTTAATACCCTTGATTTCAGAAGAAGCAATGAATGAGCAGGTGTCCCAATACTTTTGTCCATATTGTACATATTGTATTAAAAATAGGTAAAAATGTCTTATTGCATTTCACACAGATGCGAAGCACCTCATTGACCTGGCTCACTCACTCAGTCACTCACTCATGATTAGCAGGCTAAAAATTCACACTCCACAAGAGGGTGCTATTAGTCATGCTGTAGCTGAAAGCAGTTGGAAGTGCTCAAACCTGTCGAGACAGAATTCAAATTAAAATAATTAATTATTACATTTTAATAATTAATTACTAATTAAATAATTCATTATTAAACTGCATTTAAATAATGATATAATGTCAATTAAATGATTAGCAAAAAGACAATGCCTGTAGACAGTATCATGTCTAAATTTTGTGCAGAACTCTAACTGTCTATCCTCTTCCCAGGGTTCCTTCACTGTATGGGAGGAAGCACCTGGGACCAAAATCTCATTGAGAGGACATCATCGCCACGTCTTCCTCTTCAAGGACTGTGTCATCTTCTGCAAGCTGAAGAGGGACTTGAACACACACTCTGAAGTCTATGTATTCAAGAACAAGATGAAGGTTGGACCTTTTTTTGTGGAGTTTCTGGAGTCACCCAGTAGTCACCTAAAGAGGTCTCTCATAGCCTACGCTTTACACGTGATGCTGAGGCTCCTATCACTCAGCAGCAGCCAAGCAGTCTAAGTCTAAACGCTGGAGTTTGGAGCTACACTAGTTAAAGTGCAGAAACTTCAGTTAAATGATGACATTTTCACATTTCATTTTCACATTTCTATAATTAACACCGACGTTCATCTGCTTACAGCTGGGTGACATCGAGCTGAAGGATACAGTGGAAGGGGATGACAGATGCTGGGGACTGTGGCATGAACATCGTGGGACAATCAGAAAGATCACTCTTCAGGCTCGCACAGTGCTCACCCGTCTGTCCTGGCTCAAAGACCTTCGGGACCTGCAGCAGCGCAGCAGGATTTCACTATGGAGTGAGTTCCACGGCCTGTATATATTTATAAAAATAATAATATTATAAATATTATAAAAAAAATAATTATTATAATATTGTGTATCTTAGTCCTGCATGGACTTTCATACCACTTTCCACATCTTTTATGATCCAGAACAGATATCAAAACTGACTTGAGAACATCTAATGAGCTAAACACAGTCTTTATAGAATCTGCAGAATGTCCAGCAATGTTAGAGTATTAAAAATTAATTATTATTATTAATAATAATTATAATAATTAATTTGTGAAACATCATTGATTGGGAACCAATGAGAACCTACACTTCATTAGCAAAGGCCTTTTTTACATGCTTAAGCTGCAATTCCCTAGAACAAACACTCATAAATAAACAAATATATGATATTATATATAATAATAATAACATATAATATATAATAACATATATAATGTGAATCTGGTAGTTGTTATTTACATCATATCAGAAACTCTTGATGAATGGACCAATAGAAATGCTCCAAAATGACTTGCAATAAACTCTTTTTCCATTGACGTCCACTGAACGTTTTTTTGCGTGATAGCTACGATATATGGATTTGATTGACAGGTTGTTATCTATGTATCAATAGGCCCACCGTGCTTTGAGCTGAGCCTGACCGACTCTGCAGCTAAACTCGGCCAGACTGTTAAACTGGCCTGCAAAGTCACTGGAAGCCCAAAACCAGTGGTCACTTGGTACAAAGGTAAATAAACTTTGGAGTATTCTGAGCAACCCTTCCAACAGAGACGTGTGAGTGTGTCCAGACTTTTTACTGTCCTGCACTGAAGTGGTGGAACGAACTTCCCCTGGGTGTCCGAACAGCAGAGTCCAACGCTCGCTGTCCTCAAACCCAGACTGAAGACCCTCCTCTTCTGAGAGTACTCAGGCGAAGAGAAGAGTATTATGGTCTCCATATTGACTTGTGTTTAGTAGAGTCTAAGATTAGAGGAGCTTTAATTTTAGTCTATTTAAACTAGCTGAGGTTCTTCTTCAGTAAACAGTGAAGCTCTTTTGTAAGTCGCTCTGGAGAAGAAAACGCCTTGCTAAACGCCTTAAATGTAAAAGTGCCTTGCTCTCTCAGGGTGGGTAGATGGCTCTCTCTCTCTTCCCCCACATAACTTAAATTTTCAATCAATCTGTTGTTGTCACAAAGCAGTAATTAGTCAAAGACAAGAAATCAACAACCTAAGAAAACCTCATGAATACCCCTGGTGAGTAAGCCAGAGACGACAGTGTAGGAGAACCTCCCTCAGAGCTGGAGGAAGAAACCTTGGGAGGAACCAAGACTCACAAGGGGGATCCGACCCGTCCTCCTCTGATCAGAACTATTTATTAATTATTGATAAATAATCCCCAAACCACCTAAACTAAACTGTTCTACTGCTCAGGTGTGCAGCATATTCATAATCATAATATAATAATCTTGCTGTAGTAGAACGGTATATAGTTATGATCAGAGGAATGATGGGTAATAGTGGTGCTATTAAAAGTCGCAGATAGTAAGGAGTCCACATCACTGCAGTGTGATGATAGCCAGTATAGGCATCTGCTGGCTGATTAGCTGACTAGCATCAGAGCTGGGAACCAGGCCCGTTGGTTGGTTGACCGGTGGCAGTTGGAAAAGAGGCGGTGACTGGCTGTGCTTCCAGTGATGGGAGCATTACATGTGATAGGAGGAGAGTCCTAACGAGTGGGTTGGGTAATTAACCAGCTAAAATTGGGGAGGTCAATTTGGGTCAAAATTAAAAATGTAAAAAATAAGAGAAGGTTCTTCGTACTCACACATGTCTGTTATGGTCACGGGTCTTTATGGAAGCAGAAGTTCTGAAAACACTTTGGCGGTGCTCAGGTTCCTGACAGTGTTCTGCTCTCTCAGATGGAATTGTTGTGAAGGATGACGAGCGTCACATCGTCTCAGAGGGAAACTCAGGCGCCTGCTGTTTGGTCCTGGCCTCTGTTACTCTGGAGGACTCGGGTCAGTACATGTGTTATGCAGCTAGCCCTGCAGGAAATGCTAGCATCCTTGCCAAGATCACTGTTGAGGGTAAGTTTTAGCCTTTCAGAAGTGTGTTAGCATTTTTAAGCATTTCAGTGATTAATGCATGAATCGATGCATTATACAAAATTGTGTCTTAACGTTAGCATGCTAATTAGCCATTTAAGCCCAAGAGTACAGTTACTGTACATATCGGGACGTATTTGTGAACGAGACGTGGTATTGGGGGTTTTTGAACTAGCTGGGGGTTTTTGAACTAGCTGGGAATTCACTGTGATAGGTTGAGGGAGAAGTGAAGTAAGATTATTGTTGGTTAGTATTATTTTGCCTCGCCTGCTAGTGATGTCATCAAAGATTCATGGCATTTAGCTGACGCTCTTATCCAGAGCGACTTACAAGGTAACTCATATTACAGAGGTGGACCAATGTAGTGTTAGGAGTCTTGCCCAAGGACTCTTATTGATGTAGCACAGCACAGTCACCCAGACCGGGAATCGAACCCCAGCCTCCCACATGGAGTGGTAGGTGTGGTCAGTGGCAGGTGGCAGGTAGAGGTGTTATCTGTTGCGCCACACCAACCACCATCAAAGATCAGACAATATTTCAAAGGTGGACAGAAATCATTAGGTTTAAACTAAAAATGACAGAAAAAAATATAGAATTGTCTTTTAAATGCCTTATATTATTGCCTTATATTATAATTAATTATATTTAATATGATAAAATATCTTCTAATATATCATATCATATAGAATTTACATATTAAATAAATCTTAAGGAAAACTTTGCATTGTTTTCCAACTTGCTGAGTAAAAAAAAAAGATTTTTTTTATAAACTCTATATTCTATAAGTCTATACTCTATCAGTAAATATAGAATTTGTAGTTTTCATAGGTTTTAAAGTATACAACCTATCTATGTGTCCTTTTCAGTGCCTCCCAGTTTCACAGCCAAACTTCAGAACACTCCACTTGTGAAAGGCAGAGATGTGCAGTTCCAGTGTTCTACAAAATGCGTTCCTCTCCCGACTGTGAGGTGAAGCTGATCATGTGTTGATGAGCTCAATCAGCCGTTCTCCAAACTATTGAAGCGTCTAGACTGAACGCTTACCCATCGTTTATTTCTTTAGGTGGATTAAAGACAACAAACAGCTGGAGAATAACAAGAGATATGAGATTCACACTGATGAGCAGACCGGAGTTCTCATGCTGGTTATAAAGAAGGCTAGAGACGCAGATCTGGGGCAGTATGAGTGTGAGGTAACCTTAACCGATATGAACATTCACACACACACACAATACACTCCATGACTACACACTCTGTAGATTCATACTGGATTAAAATCACTTCTTATTTATTACTAGCTGACTTTGGAAACTACACACTCTGTAGATTCATACAGGATTAAAATAATTTCATATTTATTACTGGCTGACTGTGGAAACTACACACCCTGTAGATTCATACTGGATTTTACTCACTCCTTAATTATTACAGTCAGATTGTAGAAACTATCCACACTGCAGATTCATACTGGATTAAAATCACTTCATAGCTATTACTGTCAGACTGTGAAAACTACACACTCTGCAGATTCATACTGGATTAAAATCACCCCATAATTAGTACAGTCTGTCTGTAGAAACTACACACTCTGTAGATTCATCCTGGGTTCAGATAACTTCATATATATTACTATCAGACTGTGGAAACTACATACACTGTAGATTCATACTGGGTTCAGATCACATCACAACTTTTGTCAGACTGTAAAAACTATCCATCCTGCAGATTCATACTGGGATCAAAAAAATACTGTGGATTCATGCTGGATCAAAATCACTCCACAATTATTACTGTATT